>NW_020955033.1:36210884-36329927 GCF_900497805.2 Vombatus ursinus
AAGGAAGGAAGGAAGGAAGGAAGGAAGGAAGGAAGGAAGGAAGGAAGAAAGGAAAGAAAGAAAAACAAAGAAAGAAGGAAACAAAGAAAGACAAAGAAAGTATGTTTCAATCTGTATTCCAATAACATCAGTTCATTCTCTGGAGGCAGATAGCATTTTTCATCATGAGTCCTTTGGGATTGTCTTGGATCATTGTATTGCTGAGAATAGCTAAGTCATTCAGAGTTCTTCATCATACAATACTGCTGTTACTGTGTACAGTGTTCTCTTGGTTCTGCTCACTTCACTTTGTAACAGTTCATGTAATTTTTCCAAGTTTTTCTCAAATCATCCTGCTTGTCATTTCTTATAGCACCATAATATTCCATTACAATAATATACCGTAACTTGTTCAGTCATTCCCAATTGATGGGCATACTATCAATTTCCAATTCTTAGCTACCATCATAAAATTTCAAGCCTATCTTTCACTGGAGATTCAATAAAGAATTCCTGACTTCCCATACTCCCAAAAGAGGTAACTAGGCAGAACAGAGGATAATGTGTTGGGCCTAGAGTCAGGAAGATCTGCATTCAAATCTGACCTCGGACACTTACTACCTGTTACATGAGCAAGTCCCTTAACCTCAGTCTACCTCAGTTTCCTCAACTATAAAATGAGGATAATAGTAGTATCTACCTCCCAGAATTGTTGTGAAGATGAGCTAAATTTTGTAAATACTTAGCACATAGCCTGACATGTTGTAGATGCTTAATAAATGCTCATCCCTTTCCCTTTCCTCCACACTGCCAAACCAGTGTTCATTCCTCAGTTGTCTAGGTTCTGTTTTATCATGTATTAATTCTTACAGATTTCATGATGTTGGAAGAATGTACTCATCCTTCAGAGTCCTCCAAACGTACCCACAATGTCTTTCCTAATATTTTTTCTAGGTTTCTAATTATTGCCTCAGCACTTAGGGAGTATATTTTGCATTACAGTCTTGCTTTGGGCCATCCAAAATTATTTCCGTGTTCCAGTGTGTGTTTGGCTCCCACTAATTGTGAAATGCTATTTTTAATGTTCCCTCTTCTTGTTTCATCCTGCAGGTCTGCCCTATTTAGAGCCTCTCAAAAATGAAAAGATTAAGGGAAGAGGGAAGGAAGGAGCACCATAGAGTTTAAATCATTTAGCTATGGCAGACATTTAAAGATACTCTTGAGACAGTCTTGCAGCATTCAAGGGGAGCTCAGATTAATGGCCAGCTAAGGAGACTTGAAATCCAAAACACTGAATTCTATTCCTTATTCTGACGGTGACAACTAATAGGACATCTCTTAAATGCCAGTTTTCTTGCACTCTCTTGAAAAATCCATCTCCTCACGTTTTCTGAGGCTTGTAAATGAAGGTGAGAGGCATGTTACAGTGCCTACCTGTGCATCCTCCATGGTCTTAGGCCCTTGCAAACAGAAATCTCATTTGCCAAAATAATCATCAGTTCATACCTTTCCTGTTTTGAAGGTGAAGGGCCTTAATCCATTTATTCATTCAAGAAACATTTATGGGGAAGTTCACTACTGATCAGGAGAATTAGGGAAAGCATCATGGAGGAAGACATTTGAGTTGGACTTTTAAAAATGGGAGTATTTCAAAAAGCAGAGAGCATTCTAAGCATAAGGTAAAGTATCAACGAAGAAGAAAAAAGTTACCCATTTTGGTTGGAGAACAATGTTGAGGTCAGTGATAAGAAACTGGTGGAGCTAAGTTTTAAAGGACCTTGAAGGGTCTACAGAACAGTTTGACTTTTATTCAGTATGTGATAGGAAAACATTAGAGATTTTAGAGCACAGGAATAACATGATTAGATCTATGTGTAAAGATTTTTTTTCTAGCAGGTATGTAAAGGATGGATTAGTATGGTGCTGTTATTATCCCCATCTTACAGATGAGGAAACTGAGGCAGATGGAGGTTACATGACTTGTCCAGGGTCACACAGTGCCTGATGCTCATGGCCCAACACTTTATCCACTGCATCACCTAGCTGCCTCTACAAATACATCCCTTTCTCCTCCATCCTCATAAAACCTGTACTTGATCCATCTATCCTCAAATCTCTCCTCTCTTTTGTAGCTAGACTCCTTGAAAAAGCCATCTATAATTGGTTCTTCCTCTCCATTTCCTCTCCTCTCACTTTCTCTGTAATCTGGCTTCCAACCGTATCATCCAACCGAAACTGTTCTCTCTAAAAGTTGCCAGGGATGTCTTAATTACCAAATGTAATAGCCTTTTCTCAACCTCATTGTGGTTGATCTCACTGAAGCCCCTAACACTATCAATCACCTCTTCTCCTTGATGTTGGCGCTTTTCTCTGTAAGTTTTCATGAGACTACTCTCTCCTGATTCTCCTTTTACCTGTTTCACCTCCCATTCATTGTCCTTTCCTGGATCTTCTTCCAGGTTATATCCATTAGCCATGGGTGTCCCCCAAGGCTCTGTCCTAGAGTCCATTTTCTTCTCCCTTGAAGCGCTAAAGGGGTAGTGAGGGGAAAAAGTTTAAGAAGTTCTGCTCTATACTACTTTGCTTGTTATCTCTTCAGCTCACATGGATTCAATTATCATCCCTATAATGTAAGATAATACACTGATGATTCTCAGATCTACTTGTCCATCCTTAACCTCTCTCCTGACTTCCAGTCTCTCATCTCCAACTGCCTTTTAGATGTCTTGAACTGGATGTCCAATAGACATTTTAAAATCAATTTATCCAAAATGGAACTCATTTTTTCCCCAAATCCTTCCTCCCTTCCTAACTTCCCTATTTCTGTCAAAGATACCACCATCCTCCCTGTCACCCAAGCTCAACAGCTAGGTGTAAGGCTCCCCACAATATAGTCTTCAATTCAATGACAATGGTCTTCTTGCTGTTCTTTGCACAAGATACTCTATCTCTCCACTTTGGGTATTTTCACTGGCTATCCTCCTGTGCCTGGAATGTTCTCCATTCTCATCTCTGTCTCCTAACTACCCTGGCTTCCTTCAAGTACCCTGCCCTCTCACCTTCTACAGGAAAACTTTCCTGTTTCCATTTAATTGAAGTGTCTTCCTTTGTTGATTATCCCCTGTGTGTATAAAAATATATGCATATAAACATATTGTGTTTCTACATAGTTGTTTGCATTAGACTGTGAGCTCCTTGAGAACGTGAATGTTTTTGTCTATTTGTTTGTTTTTTGGCTTTTCTTTGAATCCCCAGAACTTAGCACATTGCCTGACTCACAGTAGGCACTTAATAAATCTTTGTTGACTGACTGACAGATGTCAACAGACAATTTAGTCCAACTCTAAGTGGCAGTAAGAAGACATTAAGAATTTCTGAGTAGAGGAGTGACATTCAGAGCTTTTTTAGGAATATCATTTTAACAGCTATATGGTAGGAGGAGTGGAGAGGAGAGAGACTGCAAGAGGGAGGCCATTCAAAACTGTCTAGTCCGGGTCAGAGGTGATAGTCCTGAACTAGCGGAGAGGCTATGTGAGCAGAGAGAAGAAAATAGTTGTGAGAAACATTGTATCTAGATATGACAACAGGTTAGATTTAGACATTGAGTGAGAATGAAGAATCATGTATGACTCCATATGTGATTATGTTGATTATTATGATGACATAATTATTATGAATTACAAATATGAGTGACTTGAAGGACAAAAGGAACATTTGAAGGATAAATAGGTTTGGGAGAACTACAATTTCTGTTTGGAACAGATTAAATTTGAATTGTAAACAGGCTAACCAGGTAGACATGTCTAGTAGATAGTTGTTAATACAGAATCCAAGTTCATTTCCAATTAGTCTGAAGGTCAAAACTAAATATAAATTTGGGAACCACCTGCAGAAAGGTGTTAGTTGAAGATAGAGTAAATGTTACTAAGGGAATAAAGAAAAAAGAGTCAAGGACAGAGCCTTGGGATTCCCATAGTACTATTTGTATAGTTGAGCAAGAAGAGGGAATTGAGTATATTTGGGAGATTAGAATCTCAAAGAGTGCAACCCATATTTAAATGGATAAAAAAAATGACCCGTCTTCCTACCTGTCAAGATCTCGTCTTTGTTTGGCGCTCTGTTTCTGACTCCACAGGGGCCAGTCATTGACCATATAGCTCTCAGGATAAAGGTAAGGAGGAGAAAAGAGATAAAACAATCCTGCTTTATCCCTAGGTCTAATTCATCCTTTTGGGAGAGCTTAGAGAGAGGGCAAACAGTTGGCATTTACATAGGGATATAAATTCCATGACCTACAAAAAAAATTTCTAGAACTCCTTCTATTAGTCCTCTTCAGTTAACTAATTAGTAAGAAGAAATAATTCTTCAGATGCTAAATCTTCTCTTTTTTCCATTTTAGGCTTAGTTTCCAATTTTACTAGCTATGGTTCATTGCTGTTCAGTACACAGGGCTCAAGTCATTGGACAGAGCTAGTGAATTTTTTTCAACAAATTATTCTTTATAGCTCAAATCTGAGCTGTAAAAGAAATAAATTCATAATAACTATGTTGACAAAATCTTCAGCTGAGCAGTGCAACAGTATTCATTTGTATCTGCATTGCAGGATCCTCGGCTCAGGAAAGCAGGTCCTCAGATGTATGACTAAAAACCTGTGGCATTGAAAATGCCATAGCCTTCATAACTTGGGACAGATTCTGAGGGGGCTTTGCAGGGATAGCCCAAGGCAAAATTTTGTTTTAGCACCCCCTCACCCACCCACATCTCCTCCATCAATGTCACTTTCCTCCCTCTTTCACTTTCTCTCCTTCCCTAGGCTAGCATCAACAACCATTTCTGCTCAAGCCTTGCTAAGAGTTGAATTGATGACTAAAATATTATGTGACAAGGGGGCTTTAAACCGTGAGCCCTCCCTCAGAGACAGCTCCAGCGGACAAAGTGCTTTAGGACTCCATAGAGTGAAACTATAATGATGAAAATGGCAGATGGTGGGGTTAATATTCTAGGATCTCCTTTCTGGTTTCCCCTAGGATTATATCATCCTCCCTGGCTACTCAAAAAGCCAGCCTTGGTGCCTTGCTTCACTTTCAGAATCAGGACAGAGTCTTCATTCTCTGTTATTTGATTTGAGCTCCTTGAGGGCAAGGATTATTGCCTTTCTTTGTATCTTCAGTGTTTAGCATAGTGCCTGACACATGGTAGGTACTTAATAAATGCTTAGTGGTTGGCTATTACTCTCAAATGTTAAGGACTAGAGAGTTATCTCCTTAGGAGACTGGGAACACTTCAGATGCCTGGAAAGGATCTGGGCCTGGAAGGTAAGTGACCTTAGGGCAAGAACACCAGCGTTGAGTCAGGATGACCTGAGCTTGAATCCTGCCTCAGACACTTATAAACTCTGTGACACTGAGCAAATCACTTCACCTCAGGTTCTTCATTTGTAAAATGGGGATAATAATATTATCTGTTTTATAGGGATGTGTCAAAGCTGTAAGATAATATATGCTATAACACTATATAAATCACTATATAAATGTTATTTGTTACTATTAGCTATTATTCTCCTATGAGGCAGCTAGGTGGCTCAGTGAGTAGAGCACTGGATTTGGAATCAGGTAGACTCATCTTCCCAAGTTTTAATCTGGCCTCAGACAATTACTAGCTGTGTCACTTGACCCTGTTTGCCTCAGTTTCCTCATCTGTAAAATGAGCTGGAAAAGGAAATGGCAAGCTACTCCAGTATCTTTGCCAGAAAAAAATCCCCAAATGGGCTCACAAAGAGTCGCACATGACTAAATAACAATACACACACACACACACACACACACACACACACACATAATTCTCCAATGAGAATACTGCTCCATCTCTATCATTTCCATAGCTCAAGACAGATCCTACTAGAAAACTCCCAGAACCCAATTCATTGTAGAAATATTAACACAGTATGTGAATTTAAAACACACACACATACACACACAATGTGTCTTCCCTGAATGTACTACAGAGATAATTAACTGAATTTGCCCTAGAACAACAGAAATTTTATACATGAAGAGTTAGAAATTTAAGCTCCCAGATATTGGCATGGGCCACATTAGCATAATGAGTCTGAGATCACTCACTGTTCTTCCTCACACACAGACAGACATACAATCCTCAGCAGAAAATCAACTGGTCAGCTTCAAAATTGCCAGCAATCTCCTGCTTCTGGGAGCCCAAATTAAATACTTTGTAGTGATAATTGCCATCCTCTCCAGAGGCTGAAAATTCTCCACACATCCTTTCACTAGTTATCAACATTCCTCATGACTATGTAATATTCCCTGACTTTTCAGCATTGTACCAGAGTGTGATTATTTTCTGCTGATTCATGACCTGACTATATACCCTTAATGTTAAATACTTTGAGCTGAAAATCTGGATTCATGCTACTGAAAGCCCAGGAACAAAGTTCAAATTTATCATCAAAAGAATATCAGAGATTTTAAGACTTTCCAAGAATGCCAGTTTTCAAAATGTCTAATAGAGGTTTTAAACCTCTGTTAAAACTCTAAAAGAGTCTTAAGCATTATAGCTTGAAATATAAGACTTTTGTTGTCGTTGAGTTATTTCTGATTCTTTATGATCTCATTTGGAGTTTTCTTGGCAAAGATACTGGATTGGTTTGCCATTTACTTCTCCACGTCATTTTACAGACGAGTCAACTGAGCTTAACAGGGTTAAATGACTTGCCCAGGGTCACACAGCTAGTGTCTGAGACTGCATTTGAACTCACAAAGATGAGCCTTCCTGACTCTAGGCCCAGCACTCTATCCACTGCACCACCTAGCTGCCCAATAAGACTTTTAGGATACCCTCTATATCCCATACAGACTCAATAAGAGATAATGTACCAAAAAGGACTATCATAGACATTCAAAATTCTTGACTTATTGAACTCTGACCTCAATTCCCATTTTAATTCTGTATATGCTTTGGGAAAGCACTAAAGTTTATTGAATTAGGTGTTAACCTAATTGAGGTTAATTGAGGGAGTGGAGTAACATGATCAGACTTTCACTTAAAGATCAATTTGGGAGGAGCTAGGTGGTGCAGTGGATAAAGCCCCAGCCCTGGATTCAGGAGAACCTGAGTTCAAATACGGCCTCAGACACATAACACTTACTAGCTGTGTGACCCTGGGCAAGTCACTTAACCCCCATTGCCCAACAAAAAAAAAAATAAATAAATAAACAAAACAGATCAGTTTGACAGATGAGTCAAATTTGAGGCTGGTAGATAAACCAGAAGGATTTGGAATAGTTCAATTTGAGGTGAGGAAGGCTTGCACCTAACACGCAGCAGGATGCTTGCAATGTCGGGGGGGGGGTGGAGAGAAGGATTTTATACAAGAGATGTTACTGATGTAGAAATGGCAGGACTTGACAACTAATTAGATATGGAGTGGGGAGCAGTAAGAGAGAGGAGTCAAGGATGACACCCAGGTTGTAAGGCAGGGTGACTGGGAGAATGGTGGTACCCTGAACGATAATAAGGAAGTTAGAAAGGAGAAGGAAACTTGGGGGAGGAGGAGAATAACGATTTCAGTTTTAGACATGTTGTGTTTAAGATGTCTCCTGGACATCTAGTACAAGATGTCCAGTTCGTAATTGGAGATGAAGTTAGGGCAGGATAAATAAATCTGAGAACTACCGGCAGAGATGACATTTGAAACCAATGGAGCTGATAAGATCATTAAGTTAAAGAGAGAGAGAGAGACAGAGGGAGAGAGAGAGAGAGAGACAGAGACAGAGACAGAGAGACACAGAGACAGAGAGAGCGCTCAGGAAAGAACCATCAGGGACACCCATGGTTAACAGGCATGACCCAGAAGAAGATTCAGCAGAACAGACTGAAAAGTGCTCAGACAAGTAAGTAGAGAGCCAAGATAGAATAATGTCATAGAAACCTAGGGAAAAGAGAATATCAAAAAGAAGAGAGTAATCAACAGTGTCAGAGGCTGCAAGATGAATAGGAATTGAGAAAAAAAAACCCACTAGATTTGACAAATAGATCATCAGTTACTTTGGAAACAGAATTTTCAGTTGAATGATGAAGTAAAAAACCAAACTGCAGAAGTTAAGAAGGGAGTGAGAGGAAAAGAGGGACAGGCATGAATTGTAGACAGCCTTCTTAAGGAGTTTAGCTAGAAAAAGGAAGAGATAGAGGACAATAAGGAGCAGAGCCAAGATGGTGGACTAGAGACAGTAACCCAGCCAAACTCCCCCAATGTTCCCAAACAACTTTAAAATAATGCCTCAAATTTAATTTTAGAGTGGCAGAGAAAACAAAAGATCAGGGGAGACATCTTTCCAGCCTAAGACAACTTAGGAGGTCAGCAGGAGAGGTCTGTGACACTGGAGGGGGTGGGGTGACCTGCAGCACGAACAATGGCAGCACCAACTGTAGGCCTTAGAGGGAGGTACAAAAGCAGTAGCAACAGCAGTAGCTTCAGTAGCTTTCAGCCCAGAGATAGTAAGGGGGTCTAACAACTAGTCAGAAAGAGATTGCAGGGGATCCTTGCTGGCACTGGGTACAGCTGGCTCTGATTGGCACTTCTAATACTCAGTTCTAGGTCACACATCCAGGGTGAAGAGGATCACTTATAGTTGGTCACAAGGGGCCCTGGTCACAATTTCAAGGCAGAGAAGATCACTAGTGCTTGTGGCCACAGGAGAGTAAAGGACCTAGTCATAGTACCAGAGATAATCAGGGAAACCACATTTTGCTAAAAGGTATCATTGACAAAGGGCAGCCAGGTGGTGTAGCGGATAGAGTGCCAGACCTAGAATCAGGAAGACATCTTCCTGAGTTCAAATCTGGCCTTAAGCATCTAGTAGCTGCATGACCCTGGGCAAGTCACTTAACCTTGTTTGCCTCAGTTTCCTCATCTGTAAAATAAGCTGAAGAAGGAAATGGCAAACCACTCTAGTATTTTTGCTAAGAAAATCCCAAATTGAGCCATGAAGAGTCAGACACAACTAAAAATGACTGAACAACAGATACCAATTAGACAAGTAAATAATATCAAAAAAATTTTATCAAATTTCTCTGACTAAAGGCCTCATTTCTCAAATATATAGGGAACTGAGTCGAATTTACAAAAAATAAGAGCCATCCCCCAATTAATAAATGGTCAAATAATATGAACAGGAAGTTTTCAGAAGAAATCAAAGCTATCTATAGTCATAAGAAAAAGTGTTCTATATCATTGTTGATTAGAGAAGAACAAATGAAAAACAACTCTGAGGTATTAGCTAACACCTATCAGAAATGATAAATGCTGGAGAGAATGAGGAAAATAGATAAACTAATGAATTGTTGGTGGAGTAATGAACAGGTCCAACAATTCTGGAGAACAATTTGGAACTATGTCCACATACCCTTTGATTCATCAATACCACCACTAGGTCTATACCCTAAAAAGATGAAAGTTAAAGGAAAAGACCCTAAATGAACAAAAATATTTATGGCTACTCTTTTTGTGGTGGCAAAGAACTGGAGATTAGGGAAATATCCACCAATTGGGGAATGGCTGAACAAGTTGTGGCATATGATTGTGATGGAGTTCAATTGTGCTACAAGAAATTATGAGGTGAGTGGTTTCAGAAAAACATGGGAAGACTTATATGAACTGATGCAAAGTGAAGTAAGCAGAACAGTGTACACAGTAATGGCAATATTGTGATGATGATCAACTATGAAACACTTAGCTCCTCTTATCAATACAATGATCCAAGACGATTGCAAGGGACTTAGGATGAAAAATGCTGTCTACCTCCAGAGAGAGAACTGATGAGCTCTGAATATAAATTGACGTCTAATTTTCTCACTTTCTTTGTTTTTCTTGCTTTTTTAAAAAATATGGCTAATATGGAAATATGTTTTGCAAGATTTCACATGTATAATGGATATCATATTGCTTGCCTTCTCAGTGGACAGAGGAGGGAAGGGAGGGAAATAATTTGGAACTTAAATTTTTTCCAAAAGAATGTTTAAAATAAATAAATAATGGATTTTTAAAAAGGAGGTATAGGATGATAGCTAGCAGAGATGGATATATCAAGCAAGCATTGTTTGACAATAGATGAGACATGGTCATGTTTTAGACAGTAGGGTAGCCATTAGATAGGGAGAAATAAAAGATAAGCAAGAGAGTGGGGATGATAATGGGATCTGAAAAGGTAGGGTAAGATGGAGAACTAGTTTTGAGATTCTGGGCTAAGTCACATTTGAAGTGAGCATGGCTGGTGTGGTTACTTCCTAAAACTGAGGTTGTGGGAAGGAGACTGTTGTGGCGGAGTTCTTGGTTTAAGTGAAAAGTTTCTAAGTGAATTCTGTCTGAAAGTCAAAGAATGACCTCAGAAATGTTTAGAGGGGCAGCTAATACAAACTCTTTGTTGCTGTTGTTGCTCAGTCATATCCAACTCTTCATGACTCCTTTCGGGGTTTTCTTGACGGATGCTGGAAGGGTTTGCCATTTCCTACTCTAACTCATTTTACAGATGAGGAAACTGAGGCAAACAGGTTTAAGTGATTTGCCCAGGGTCACACAACTAGTAAGTGTCTGAGGTAAGATTTGAACTCTGGAAGATAAGTCTCCCTGACTCCAGACCCAGCACTCAATTCCCTAAGCCACCTACCTATCCCTAATACAAGCTATAGTCATGTTAATGTGACACTTTTTCCATCTCTAAAAAAAAGATAAATGGCTAGATTAGGGTTCTTAAATTTTTTGTGTGTCATGGACCTTTTGGGCAGTCTGGTAAAATCCATGGACCTTTCTCGGAATGATTTTAAGTGCATAAAATAAAATGTGCAGGATTATAAAAGAAACCAATTATATTGAAATAAAAATGTAATTATTTTCCCATATAAACACAAATTTTTATGAATTAACATGTCTAACATGTTGGCACTTAAACGTTTATTGATAAATAAAGAATAAAGTGGGAAAATGTATTTGTCACTCAAACATCACTTATAAACATCTGATATCAGAGATATATGCAATTGACATAAACATGTAACAAGAGCCAGAGCCCAATAGGTAAGTAAGTGATCAAAGGCTAATATCAGTTTTCAAAAGAATAGCAAACTATAAATTGTCATATTAAAACAAGTTCTAAAATTCTACTGATAAGAGGAGCATGAATCAAAACAACTGTGAGGTTTCACTTCATACCCTTGGAAACTGGTAAGGATGACAAAACTGATGTCAATGTTGGGAAGACTTTATGAAGATAGACACACTCTTGGTGAAGCTATGATGTGGCCCAACATACATGTTTGGAATCATGCAAGCAAAATGACTAAACTGTCCCTACCCTTTGATCCAATAATCTCTCTCGGGCTTATTACTCCAAGATAATCAAAGATAAATACAAGGTTGTACACAGTAACAGTCACATTGTGCGATGACTGACCTTGATAGATTTATCTCTTCTTAGCAATGCAAGGATCTTAGACAACTCCAAAAGACTCAGGATAGAAAATGCTATTTACATCAGAGAAAGAACTTTGGAGGCTTGTGTAAACAGACCTAGGTGAACCACGATTATTGAGTCATGTGCAATTCAGCTCAATACATTACCCTTGAGCTAGTACTTAGGTCTCGTCCTTTCTCCCCCTAGAGCCTTAGAAAGAGCTTCGAGGGTTCCTTAACCTCTACAAATGTCCCAGCCTATATCTTTCTATTTTATTGAAAAGACACTGGTTTTCTTATATGGATTGATGCTGAGTAAAATGAGCAGAACCAAGAGAACACTGTATACAGTAACAGCCACATTGTTACAATGACTGACTTTGATAGATTTAGTCCTTCTCAGCAATGCAAGGATCTAAGACATCACCAAAAGTCTCATGATGGAAAAAGCTATCCACATCCAGAGAAAGAACTGTGGAGTTGGAATGCAGATGGAAGCATACTATTTGCTCTCCTTTTCTTTTGTTGTTTTGTTTTGTCTCTTTTTTCTCGTGGTTCTTCCCTTTAGTTCTAATTCTTCTTTACATTATGACCAATGTGAAAATATGCTTAATATGAATGTGCAAGTAAAGCCTATGTCAAATTGCATGCCATCTTGGGAAGATGGGAAGAGAGAGAAGGGGAGAAAATTTAGAACTCAAAATCTTATGGAAGTGAATATTGAGCACTAAAATTAAATAAATTAATTATTTAAAAATAGATAAAAGGGTCCAATATATACCAAAAATATTCATAGGAACCTTCTTCATGGTAGCAAAAAAATTATAAACCAAATAGGTATCCATCAACTTGGAAATGACTGAAAAAATTGTGCTATGTCAATATAATGGAATACTATTGTGCAATTAGAAATAACTGGGAGGAATTCAGAGAAATGTGGCAAGTTTTACGTGAATTGATGCAGAATGAAGTAATCAGAACCAAAAATAAATACACAATGACTATTAATATGTAAATGAAAAGGCCATTAAATGAAAGCGAAACTCTGAGTGAGTGAATGAACAAATGCAAAAGTATTTATTAGTCACTTTCTATATTTAAAAATTACTGTACCAAGTGCTAGAAATACAAATAGTAAAGCAAGGCAGTCCTTGACTTCAAGGAGCTTGCATTGTAATGGAGAAAACAATACAGATACAGGAATGGTGGCCAAGAATGGGCATTTTGGTCTGGGAAGTCACAGGGGGTGATCATTTATAAATAGTGGTAGTGAATGGAACAATCAAGTAGTTGATTTAAAAAACAATTGCAGATCTAATTTGATTACAATTCCCAGAACAAGAGACAGGGGGATGGGGGGGTATAGGGGAGAGAATTGTAATTGTACCACAAAAGGACAAAAAAAAAATGGCAGCCTAGGTAAAAAAGCATAGTCTCAGGGAGTTCAGAGCTAGGGTGATTTAGCTCCTCCCCAGAATGGTTTGTGGAAGTCCCATTTGTGGCAATAGGTGCAAGAAAAGAAATGGTAGCCAGGGTGAAGAAATATGGTCCCAAGGAGTTCAGAGTTGAGTACCTGGAAAACTACCAAAGGTCCCCAGAACAGTGAAGCATCCTTTCTCCTTCCCAGTAGAGAGGTGGGGAAATACTAGGATAGACTGCTATAAATACTGTCAGATGCAATCACAGCATCAGACCTGTCTATTTACTTGTCATTTTTTTTATTTTTAAGAAGTATGCAGTGTGGGAACGGTCTGTTTTTCTCCAAAACTGTGATATAAAGAAAAAATATATCAATGAAAGGTTTTTCGCTTATTTGTCTTAAGGAGACAAGTGGACATATTGAGGTTTAGATGCTAGGGGTGTTGGGTCCTGCCCAAAAGAATTCAGCCCAAGCCTTCTTTCAGCCAAAGACAAGGTTTATTAAAGATGAACCATATAGGCCAGACTCTTAAGGAATCTGAACATTTGTGACGCTCATAAGGATGAGCAGGCATGAGGAAGTCTCAGCCCCTAAATGGCAGCCAGGATGGATCTTAAATACAGCCAAGCAGTTTAGGGTGACCAGGGGAGGGGCTGGGAGGAGGATCTTGAAGCTGGGGTGACTGGGGGGAAAGGGTCCTAAGAGAATTCCGATGGGAGTGTCTGGGAGGTTGAATGGGGTCTTAACAAAAAATTGGGAGATTGGGCCTAGACAGATAAGGAAAGGCCAGTTGAGTGGATTATAGCCTCAGGCAACTGCTTGAGACTTCTTTGACCAAGTAAGTGAGTTTAAGGGTTTTTGGGGCCATAAACAAGTGGGACCCAAATTCTTTTTGGGGTGAGGGGCAAAGGTCTCGACTTGGGCCTGTACCTCATCAGACAGACGAGTACATAGGGAAAAGGATTGGAGCAGGAATCATAAGGGTTCAAGGATTGCTCAGATCTTCCATTTACCCTTCTTGGATCCTCATTTTACTGACTTTATACGATGAGAGCATTGGGCTCAATGATCTTCAAAGTTTCATTAAGCCCTAATATCGTGATCCTATGAAAAACCCCAACTTGCTGCACGTGCAGTTTTGAGACGTACGTGTTGGAGATATTTCACCATAGGAAGTCAGGTACTCTTTACTTGATTTTCTTCCTTGTCTTGCATCTTTGCCCCTCCTCCACTGAATTATCTTACAAGGTCAAAGCTCCTAGAATCAGGATATTAAAAAGAGAGATGGGGGTCCCCGTTTTGCAGTAGTCTCTCTGTCCCTGCTTTCACACACATCAAGGGAAGCAAGCAGTATTTTTTCCTTTACAAGACAGACACAGAGTGAAATAGTGTAAAAAGCAGTGGTTTTGCAGTCAGAATGATCCTGGCTGCTTCTCTACTTATGTAACCCTGAGCAGTTCATCTCTCTGGGCTTCAGTTTCCTCATCTATAAAATGAGGGAATTGGACAAGATAATGTCTGAGGTCCACTCCAGCTTAGCTCAAAATCCTATTATCTATTTTACTTTTTAAATTGTATTTTTTTAAACATTCTTTTTTTTACTTTGAGTTTTAAAATCCCCCCCTTCCTCCAGCCCTTCCCTCACCCATTGAGAAGGCAGGGCAATTGTAGGCACTATTTTATTAATTTCAGAATTAATTTCAAAAAATTAAAGGTATTATCACAATCAGCCTTAGAACCTTGGCTAGAACCCAGGTGTCTTAAGACTCAAAGCTCAGCTTCCTACCTTTGAATGACACAATTTCTCTAGCCTTTTCTATTTAACGAGCACTCTTTGATATGGTAAATGTGCAGGTTCCTGTGGAATGTATTTATTTTGGTTTGTTCTTTCTTGGTACTTTGTTCTGAAATCCTCCCCTTTGACTGGTATGTATGTAACAGACTCAGGATTTCAATGAGAATTTTGAAAAGATGAGCAAACAGGCCCAGAGAGGCTAAGTAATTTTGGTCAAGGTTACATGGCTGCTCTGAGACAGAACTGAGACATCAGTCCTTGTTACTAATCATCAAAGGCATTCATTAAATCTCTTGGGTGCACAGCACCATGATGGGGGCCTATACAAATGGGCAGCTCTGTGGGATGACTAAATCCAGTGAATGGCAGGACAGTCACTTCCCCCATTTATTTCAAGGGAAGAGTTGAGGACAAAGGAGAAATGCTAAGAATAAAGGACATTATTAAAACCACTGTCCATATTTGCATCCCAGTTCACCAGATTCGTTTTAGTCTCCCGATATGAATATTCCAAAAGCTGGCAAAATTGTCTTTGTGCAATAGGTTTTGTTCTGGATAGAAAGATCAGATTCTTTTCTAAAACTTTTTTTATTTAGGTCATAGGGTATATCTTATTTAAGTCTTAGCTTCCATGGCCATAGATTTTAGAGCTGAAATCAACCTTATTGATCATCTAAGCTAAGTCCCTCATTTTACAGATGAAGAAACTAAATCCCAGGAAGATCATTGGATCACAGACCTAGAGTCATAAGCAGAGATGTCCTGGTAGATGTTTAGCAACTAGCTTTTCCAGGCGCGGGGGATGTATATACAACATATTTTTTTAAATTTGATCTACATTATTAACATTCTCTCTATCTGTTTCTTAAATCAAGACAATCAACAAACATAAAATAAAATAAAATAAAACAAGCCCGGATTTGTAGTTTTTGCTGATTTCTGAGGTGTAAAAGCTCACACTGAAAATGTAACAATTGGATCTCATGAGCTGATACAATATGATTCTAGCACATGCTGGATTGGAAGGGATCTAGCCCCTTCATCTAGACCAAACATGTCATTTAGCAGATTAGGAAACTGAGATCTAGAAAGGTGAAGTTATTAGCCCTGTGCCACATAGGTAGCGAATGAGAAGGCCGGTGAATGATAGGAAGAGTCCGAAACTAGTAATGAAATGATCTGGCTAAGTACAGTTACTAGGAAGGCCATTGCAATCATCTGCTAATGAAGCACCCTCCTGTTCACATTTCCTCTTCTGTTTCAGCTGACCTTCAGCAAAGTCTCCAGGAGAGCTCCAGACCGACTTCAGCAATTATCTGAGAAGATGGACAAGCTGCTTCCAAGTGGGATGCTCATAATAGATCTTTTGTAGCAGATATATGATAATAACAACAACAATAACCAAGCAACAATTTTAAAGAGTTATTGGATTTCTGAGATCTATTTTCAGCATCTCTAGTGGAATTGTTCTAATGAGAAAATGGACTCCCTGTACTTTGAAGCTCCCCTGCTAATTTCAAGCTAGTCATGATGGAATCCATTTTGGTTCTCTTCTAATTGCTATAACCACTTCAGAGTATGCCACGTGTTTAAACAATTCCTGATGAGGAAAAAGAAGTTGAGCATTTCCCCCTAAATCCAGAAAGGAAAGGAAGTAGGGTTACTCAGAAGAGTATAAAGGATTTGGAATTGGAAGACCTGTGCTCACAGGAAGTGAGGATTTAGCTGGGTTCAAATTCCAGGTCTGCTATTTTCTACTCATTCTTTCCTACTCCTCGTTTTACAGATGAGGAAACTGAAACTTAAGGTCACCTGGCCATTAAACGGGGGAATCCAAGACTTCTGGAGCCAAGCCTAGCACTATGGTATGAACTTGCCATTTGACTAAGATACTTGTGTGGACCAGGGCTCTCATTGGTGTGGGCATTTTGTCCACTGGTGCAAACAGAAACCTCTCTGTTTTTCCATCCTGCACAATTCTCCTTTGTGTCCATATATCCTCCATGGAGAATGTAGTTAGGAAGCTAGTGGCCTTCTCCTGTTTCTTTTAAACCCCAAATTTCCACTGGCCTACCTCCTTTTCTCATCATACATGTCCTTGAAGGTGTTTTTTTATACTGTTCCTTGCAATTGCTGAGAGGCTGAATTCAACTCCTGCCTCTGACATTTAATAGCTATATGATTGTGGGCAGGTCCTTTAAACTCCCTGTGCCTAAGTTTCCTCAACAGTAAGATGGAGATAACACTAATAGTATTTACCTCACAAGACTGCTGTGAGGATCACATGAAATGTTACATGTGAAAAGACTTTACAAACTTTAAAGTGCTATTAAATGCCAATTATTGTAATTATTATAATTGATAAAAGACTTCCATCTACTTAAATTCTCTATGCATCTTAATATTGTTTCTCAGGCCAACTGTGGGCCAAGATAATAGTATTATTCTATGATTTACAGTCATATGGCATCATTAGAAGGATAGTGGAGTTAGAGGGACGGACTTCTGGAATACTGAGCATGCTCAGGATCATTGAAAGCACTTAGAGGTTTCCTAAGTGATACAGCCAAGTCTCTTCCTCTTACAAAACTCTAGGCTCAATCCACCGTCCATCTGCAGCATTTCTCACTCCGCTAACAAAAAAAGAAAACCCAGGCCTTGACTGGTCTTAAGTTCAACCAAGGATGCCTCTCAGTAACCATATTTTAAAAATTTTAAAAACATTTAAAATGTTTTCAAACTAAACTTTAGAGTCTTAATCTCAGCCAATTACTATCACCTCCTTTGGATTAAGGGCAGCTAGATGGTGCAGTGGCTAGAGCCACCAGGCCTGGAGTCAGGAAAATCTTAGTTCAAATCCAGCCTCTCTGAGTTCAAATCTAGCCAAGTGATCCTGGGCAGGTCACTTAACCTTCTTTCTTCAGCTTCTTCATCTGTAAAACAATCTGGCAAAGAAAAGGCAAATCACTCCAGTATCTCGGCCAAGAAAACTCCAAATGGGGTCAACGACAAATTTTGGGCTAAATGTGGATTAAAATTAGGTAATATTTGAGTCTAAGCCAGATTTAGATAGAATTCTTTTCACTGTTATAAATCAAACTCACTTTCAGCCTTTGGATTATCCCAGTTTATTTGTGCAGGGGAAAAACATGTATATTTGAATAAAGAATAAACTGAAGGTTAACCCAATAACTTGTACTGTATTTTTCAAGGATGATATACACATAGTATAAGCATGAATGAAAGTTGTGCATTTGGACAAGGGAGAAAAATAATTAAATTAAATCAACAAAAAATTATGAAGTGTCTACAATGTACACATTATACTAGACACTGTGTGAAGGGTAATTTCATTTGGGCAGAAAATGCATATACACCTCTACCCATCCTCTAAAGAATACAAAAGACGTATGGAAAACCAGGAATTATTCTTTGGTTTGAATTGGCACCATCACTACAATCTGAAAGCAATTGGATTTGGCATTTGGACTCAGAGCTTTCATGCTCTAGTTGAGGCAAGTGGCCAGTCAGCAAACTCCAGGTTGTAGGAGGAACCTTACTTCAGATTGGAAAGTGCTTTTAGGAGCTAGTTTGGATGTGGGACCAGAAGACACTGACGTCAATTGATTCTGCGGGCCAGGTGCTACTGTCATCATTCCTGTACTGCAGATCTCTGGTACCTGGCTGCTTGTCAGTTGTAAGCAGGACAGAAGAGTTTGAGGGATCCCCGGGCTTAATTAAGGATATTGTCCCACCCTTTTAAAAAGAGACAAACAGAAAGCGGAGTTGAGAACAGCAAATAAACTCTCTTAATCTACTCTTCAGTTGTTAAAGCAGCACAGCTTAAAGAGAAGCCCATCAGGTCAGAGACAAAAACAGTTTATCCCAAAGTTGTCTCCAGAAACACGTGGACTGGGATAGAACTCATTACCTAGTCATCCATTAATTAATCTCTTCAATAGGTTTTCCTGTCCTCTTTTGCCCCCAATTAAGTTGAGCATAGAACTAGGAATCTCAAAGTCTCTAAAGTTTTCACATTTCCCAGCACAGTTCATGGGTCAAAGATTCCACAATAACAAGAAGCCATAGTTGAGTGTGTGTGTGTGTGTGTGTGTGTGTGTGTGTGTGTGTGGTGTGTGTGCATGTGTGTGTATAAAAATTTATCATTCATTCAACAAGCATTTTTTAAGCACATATTCTTTGTCAAGTACTACGCTAGGCAGTAGGGATAGGAATACAAAGAACAAAAACACTCCTGTTCTCAAGGAGCTTACGTTAAAAATCTCTTTGCTCAACACAGCTCTTCGAGGTTGGTGGCACAGACTTGCCTAGGAGTCCATGCACTCATGGATTGTGGGTGAGAGGAAGGGCACTCTGCCCATACCTCTTAAACCTCTCCACACCTCAGAGTTGACCTTGCACTTCAAAGCCAGTTGACTGAGGAAGCCTGGACAGGGATCAGTTCTGTAGTATATCTATGGAGATCTGACACTGCAGATACTTTACCACACAGTACAAATGACTGAGTCATCAAGGCCAAGAGCTTCTGTCTCTTTCTCCCTCTTTCCTCTCCCTCTTTCCTCTCCCTACCCGCTCTCTTTTTCTTTTTATTCTTCTCTCCCCCTCTCTCTCAACCAGTTTCTGATGTGAGGCCAGTAAGTCTCCATAAAGTCAACCAATCCTTATATGCCATCTTCCCAGTAAAATCGTGAAAATAGTCACATGCAAATTAATTAATAGACCATGATCTCCTGAAGCCCTGATTACCTCAGTCACTTCTCTGCCTTCAAACAGGTCCTCTCAGTACATTCATCTGAGGGCTGGTTTTCTAATCAGTCTTCCTGAGAGACTATGTTTCTTCACAAGTTGATTTCATCCTTTTTCCTTATTCAGATGGTCTCTTTCTGCCCCTTATCATCAATCAAACTTTTCACATATGAAAGGGGCAGTATCTTACATATACTCTAAGGATTTTTAGAATGTCATTTTGCCTGAGAAAGTTTTACAGCATGTCATGTGAAGTCATGCTTGTCCCTTGTCAATATCACGAGGATCACCTTATGTATGTATTGTTGTTCCTATTTTATAGATGAAAATCTTGAGACTCAGAGATTTACACCCTAGGGTCATGCAGCAAGTGAATGCCCAAGCTTGTAATTCATACTCAGGTCTTCTGACCCTGAGACCAACGGTGCTTTTTCTACCTTATCACACAGCCTCTCTTACAATTCCTAGAGTATCTCTCACCACTGACTGTAGCCTTCTCTAGTTGCAAACAGTTGTTCTAGTAGAACAAAATACTCTATTGAGTGCTGAGCTAAATCTAGAAAATATTAAGTTCCATCTAGGTATCAGAGGAAGGGTTGGAGGCTTTGCCTTTAAGGTAGAATAGGTGAGTAAGGCAGTGTGAGGATTTTAGGAGGCTAAGTGGAGACATCTGAAGTCCTCTTGGTGGGAACTCTGTCAGTATTAATTACCTTTATTATGTTTGCTTCTCTATGCTAGAACCTCTCAGTGTCTCTCTCTGGGTCTACTTCACTGATTTTTCTTTTTTTTTTTTTTTTTTTTTTTTTGGCTAGGCAATTGGGATTAAGTGACTTGCCCAGGGTCACATAGTTGATAAGTGTCTGAGGCTGGATTTGAACTCAGGTCCTCCTGACTCCAGGACTGGTGCTCTATCTTCATTGACTTTTGACATGGGAATCCCATTTCTCACCATTACTAGGTTTCCTAAACCACGAAGTCACATAGCTAGTAAGTGGCAGAACACAGTTTCAAACCCAGATCTTCTAACATTAAGGAAAATGTGAACTTTGTTAAATGAAAGCCCTTTACTCCTATTAAGGGAATTTCAGACATCAGCAAGGTGGTGAAAAACTGGGGCAAAGGAGGCAAAGATGGTGGAGAGAGCAGGAAGATGGTGGAGTAGCAGGAAAAAGTACAGCAAGCTCTCCTCTCCTCCACGAAAACAAAACAAAACAATTCCTCCTAACGGATCAATAATCTCTTAATATATAACAAAGATGGACTCCATTCTAAAATGGAATGATGATACATATGTCCCTTCTGAACCCTATTGTCATTAGGCGTCTGGAGGGAATATAAGTAGACAGAAAGTATGGAGATGGTTCTATTATTTCTTAGAAATCTTAAAAGAAAAATCAAATGGGAGGGAAAGAGGGATATATTAGGATTAGAGGTTTTTGCTGATAGAAAAAAATAATAAAATTTAATTTTTAAAAATAAGGGCAAGGGAACCCCTTGAAACCATGTTACTCAAAGAGTGACTCTGAGAAGCTAGATGGCAAAACAGATAGAACAACAAACCGTGAGTCAGGATAGACCTGAGTTTCAATCTGGCTTCAGATACTAGCTGTGTGAACCGGGGCAAATCACTTAAACTTGTTTGCCTTAGTTTCCTCATTTGTAAAATGGGGATAACAACATCTACCTCCCAGGGTTGCTGTGAGGATCAAATGAGATAATAATTGTAAAGTGCTCAGCACAGTGCCTGGCACATAGGAAGCCCTATATAAATGCTAGCCATCATCATTATCATTATTATTGAAAGGCTGGCCTGACTTGGTGTCTTGAGGGAAAAAAGCATGAATGAGATGGGGAGAAGGCATTCAGTCCCAAAGAAGAGTGACTGGCCTGAGGAGAAGACAAGCCAAGAGTTGGGCAAAGCTGGGGGACTTCTAGGGACGTAAATTCATATGACCTATCACCAAGCTTCTTCTAGGAACTGAGGTCTTCCCTGTCCTAATACTGTTCTTTCTGGAAATTCCTTTCCCCTTCTCATCTCTTCCCTTCTCTATTTAAGGTATGGTGATAGCACAGTTCTGACCTCCTTATCTAACTTCAACTCTTCCATTTGTCAACTCCCAAAGAATTACAGTGTATTTTCTATCTCAACATTATCTTCATATTTAGTAATATTTTTATATACTCACCTCCATTTTCTGACATCCTAAAATTCATCCCTATACTTTATTATTTCTGCCTCCAATGATGAGTTTGATGACAACCAAGTGCATTGTTGGGACACATCTTCTTTCCTAATAGACGTGTTGCTGTGTATTTTTTAGTGGCCCACAACACTTTACCATCATTGTAATCCTCCTTCCTTCAATTTGCTTTCATATTCTCCACAGTATCTTGTCAACATGTCATCATATTGACAAAGGCTAACAGTCTGGGATCTCTTAAATAAGCTGTTTCTCCTCCCCAACTCCCCAAGAGGCACATCCCTAGCGTTACTTTTTCTGCCTTATTTCTCCATTGATTGTGGTCATCCATAATGATATTTCTTGGTGTGCTGTAACTTTCTTTTACTTAGCTAAGACTGACAGAGCAAAGGAACTCAGAAATAGAAAGAACTCTGTACTGGTTTCTCCAAAGCTACCATATCTCCCTTCCCTGTGCCTCACACAGACTCTGTAGCACCCAGCACCCACTCCATACCATTTGGTAAATCACTGAGTCACCTCTTTTATTTAGAGCAGTACAGTTATTAATACTCCAGCCCACTTTCCCAACTTGGTATCATTTTTTCTCCAGAGCCCAATCACAATGATGGGTCCAAATACTTGTTTGAAGATAAGGAATCTCCCCTTGATTCTGAAACAGCCTCAAGGTGAGGGTTGTTTGTTTGAGCAATGGATATAAAACATGCTTTCAAGTATTAGAAGGTTGTGTAAATGTTAGCTACTATTATTTTTAATTAATTTTTAGAAGAATGTTAACTTCTTCCATCTCCCTGAATCCTACACCAACGTAGTCCACATCGAGGAGAAAGCCCTGGGGAAGCCTGCTATTGGCCCCTAAACGTGGGCTTGCATGTAACTTTCACACCAACTCCCCAGAGCTGACCTTTCCACACTGCTCTTGTTCTGTCCTGTCCTGAGATCTGAGAAAGCTCAGATCTGCTCTACATCAACCTCTACAGCTAGGCAAAGGCAAGCCATGGCAGCTGCCGAGATCAGCTCTTGAATTCAGGAGAGCAAAAGATCAGAGATCCAAAGCTGGAAGAAACCTCAGGGGCCACTTAGCCCAATTCCCTTATTTTATGGAGAGGAAAATTGTAGCTGAGGGAGGTGAAGTGATTTGCCCAAGACACAAAGGTAGTAAGCCACGGGTAGAATATGAACCCAAGTCTCCCAGCTCCAGAGACTCTGCTCTCCATTGGGTCACACCGCCTACCTCACTGTCACTGCTTCTACCGTCTCTCTAATTTCTACCTTACTTCTCTTCAAAGAAGATGTCGAGAGATGGTGAAAAGTACCCTCAACCTTTGAGAGGGTATATCACAAAAAACAGCTTTTTCCCAGTTGAGTATTGCTAAAAATGTGATATGTATCTTTAGGTTTTAAAAATAATAACTTTGAAATCTAGATTTTTTCTTAAATTCCCAACAATTGCTATAAATAATGCTTTTTGGTATATAGATATTGTTTTTTCCTTAGCTCAGTATGGGAAAGAGTTTCTCTGACAGTGTGCAATGTTCTAACTGGACCTTCATGCCTTTCTCTGATACTCATTTTTCAGATTTTTTACTTAACTATGACCTTGAGTAAGTCATTTAACTTTTGTTTGCCTCAGTTTCCTCATCTGTAAAAAGGAGATAATAATAGTGGCTATCTCCCATGACTGTTATGAGGATCAAATGAGACAATAAAAGTAAAGCATAACCTAATTCATTTAACTTCATGGGGTATCAGTTTTCTTGTCTGGGTTATCATGAAGAAAGTATTGTGCAAATCTGAAAATACATGAGGCAGCTAGGTGGCGCAATGGATAGAGCTCTGGCCTTGGAGTCAGGAGGACCTGAGTTCAAATCTGGCCTCAGACACTTGACACTTATTAGCTGTGTGACCCTGGGCAAGTCACTTAACCCCAATTGCCTCACCAAAAATCAAAAAAAAAGATACCATGGAAATGTGAGCTATTGTTATTATAATAATTGCTGTTCCCATGAGCATGTTGCATTGGCCCTGACATCACCTTGCTGACAGTCACAGGAAATAATAATGGTCTATTTGTGAAGGAAACTGAAATCTGCCTTCTCATCTATAATCTGCTTTCCAGAGTCGGGCAGAAGAGTAGGGTTCTGTGTTCATTTGACTGTATTCGCTCTGTAAATAACCTAAGGAGAATTTTGTTTGTTTGTTTGCTTTACTCTGATCAAATCAGAACCTATTGAACATAATAGGCTCCTTTAAGGTAAGGTCTATTTTTTATTTTTGTGTTTATATCCCCAAGTGCCTTTTCCTTAAGCAATGTGGTGTTGTAGACAGAGCCTTAGACTTGGAGTCAGGAAGGCCTGGGTTTGAAGCTTGTCTCAGACACTTACTTGCTGTAACCCGGGGCAAGTCATTTCACCTTTCTGGGTCTCAGTTTCTGCATATATAAAACGAAGTTTAATTTATTGACCTCTAAGATCCCTTTCAGTTCCAAATCTATGGTCTTTTCCACAAAATAAAAGTTAAATTCAGTTTTGATCTTCCTGCTCTAAGTTTATAGGATCTGTAAACTGCACTATTAAGTGCATGATTTATTAAGTGCACTATTTATTAAAATACTTATTGAATTTAATTAAGTTTATCTATAAGTTACTCAACTACAAAAATGAAATTATTATTGAGCTTTTCCTGTAGACTCTTACTGACATGTGGCATTCTAGATGTGACCTGGATTGATATCCTCTAATTAATATTACTTGACCCAAGTGTGTCCATACCGTTTCCAATCCCTCTCTCCATGGAAGAGATGATCAAGGATAATACACAGGAATTCATTGGAAATTCTGCTTTGCACCAGGACTCTCAGACCTGCCTTCTGACCATATGATAGCTCCTACTCAGTGAGAAGGCTTATTCTGATATTTCTGTGGATCTGTGATCTCATCAGAGTGGGCTTTCTTCCCAACTGTACAGACTGTAATCTATCCATGCCTTGTTATGTCTTACATTACTTCTCCATGTTCCCCCTTAAATCCTCCATGGAAGAGCCATCCAACATGCTAAGCACTTTCCTCTTGGTCTCTTGACATTGTGTGGATAACAGCAGAACACACAGGCTTTTCATCCCTCACTTTTGCTACATAACCCATCCCATCACCTTTTCTAATAATACAATTCTTTGATAATATTGTTCATGCCACTTTTACTGTTCATTTCTGTATTAATTATATCCCATAGTCTACTCATACCCAGTCCTTTGGTAACTTGAAAGTTTAATTCTTCAGAGACTACTATTCTATATTTTGAGGCTATATAACATTTCCAGGAAAATATCACCATTAAAAAGATATGGTTTTTATACTAATTTATTTAGTATTTTATACTAATTTATACTATTTGTGGATCTTTTAATTGGTCCAACCATTTAGACCTAGAGATCCCATTACTGAGCCTATATAACAAAGAAAGGATCGGTCTATACCAAAATATTTATAGCAGAACTTTTTGTAGTAGGAAAAAACTGGAAATAAAGTATATCCCTATCAACTGGGGAACAGTTAAACTAGTTATAGCACACAAATGTAATGAAATACTATTGTACTGTATAAAAGAGTATTACAAATGCAGAGAAGCATTGAAAGAGCTATATGAACTGATGGAGAGAGAAGTGAACATAAACAGAAAAATAATAGACACACAATAGCTACAATATTGTAAATGAAAAGAACAATTACAACCAAAGAAATGAAACTGAATGCAATAAAAATATAATGACCAAACAGCCCCAAATAAAAGATATGTGCATGCATCCCCTTCCCTTTTTTGCAGGGTGCGAAAGAACTATGGGTATGAAACACTGCTTATAATATTGAACCTAGTTGATATGTTCTTTAAATTTTGTTAAACTATTTTTTTCTCTTTGTAGCATGTTTAGAAATAGCTTTGCTATACGTAACCTATGGGGGATGAAGGGTTGGATACACACTGTGCATTAATTAATTAATAATCATACCAACATTTACCCTTCTCTAACTACTCCTGGTTCATTTCTTTATTAATTTTCTACCTGGATACTAAGGCAATCAGAATACCTACTGTTATTCCCTTGTAAATTAATAGAGGTTTACAGTCTCTCTATTACTTAAATCAGTCCCTAAGCCTCTCCCCTGGTTTCTAAGTAAATTAAAGAAACCTATTTTCCCATATGTTTTCTCTCTTCTTTCTCTCTCTATCCCCTCTCCCAAATCTCCTAGTTTCATAGGCTCAAATTAATATCAATTTTGCTGGATAAATAATTTATTCATAGTGCATCAAATAATGTAAAGATATATTTAAATTTCTCGACCATGTATCATCGAGGGAGAAGATCATAGGGAGAGTTACCTCTAACTACAAACTGCAACTGCTGTCTTCATAAATACTGGAAAAATAATCTCATCATTTAGCTCTCTAAGACTAAGAGTCGAAGTTTCTCAATATTTTTTTCAGGATATCTTCAGGACTTTCTCTTTAGAATAGAGAAGTAGTACGACATATTGCATAGAGTGAAGGACTTGAAGTCAGCAAGACCCCAGTCAAATCCTGTCTCTGCCACTTAGGACCTATGTGAACCTGGACAAGTCATTTGCCTTTCTGATCCTCAGTTTCCTCATATATAAAACAAGAGATTGGACTAAGTGGATTCTAAGGTCCAATCCTGTTCTAAACCTATTATCTTCTTCATGTCACATCTTCACTTGGTAAAAGTTAAAATCAGTTCTCTCAAAATGTCTCCAGTCTCAGATTCTCAGGAAAGAAATTCTCTTAATCCTTGTTTTTTATATTTTCCTTGTTTTCTATATTTTTCCAGCTCACTATGACAATTAATTCTCTTTAGGATAATAACTAAACAGTAACTCCCTGAGATTTTATTCTTTTTCTCTTATAGATACAGTAAAACACAATCCAGAGTCTCTGTGAGGTCTATATTTTGTTTTATTCTTTGTTATAAGGGATGGCTCTCTGAGAGGAAAACAAGGTAAAGAGGAACAAATGGGAAATATAGACCATAAAAAAGAAAAATACACTAATACTTTTTTTTTAAGATGGTACTTTGTTTCAAGGAGAAGATAGGGGTCATTAAAAGCACAGAACAACTTCCTAAATGCAATCCGTCCTACTCTCCTCCTCTTTATTTCTAGGTCCACTTCACTATTTATCTGGAATGTCTGTCCAAGATATAAAAGCAATCATCCTATGTACTCATGAGCCAGTTCTATGGGTTCTCTTCCCAACTGCATATAGCAATCTGAGCCATCAGCTTCTTCATACACTTGATTTTTTCTACGTAGATGGTTAGGCCAAACTATTTGGAATGACTATGGATCTCATTTAAGAGATTATATAGTACTCTAAGGTTTGTTGCAATCTCCTCAAACTCATGAAAACAAGAACATTTGAAGGAATTCACCATATGTAATCATCTCTTCTATCTGGATATCCTCCATAACAGTGAAAAAACACTTTGAGCAAATATATGCTTTCCTGTTTTATGCTGTGCTTGATATAAATAATCAAACTGTCATGGAACAAAGTTCTTTCAAGGAATCTAGTATAATTCTGGCATAGATATGGCAGATAGTTGTTAGAGAAGAACCTTTAAAGGGAGCATTCTGTTCTGCTAAATCAAGTGCCTTTTTATATTCAACAAATATGAGCTCATTGGTACCTTATGTGTTCCCTTTCAGTCAACTGTGTGACAGAAAAGACGTAGTTTACATGTAGAATATTATTTGCAAAAGTTCCATTCTGTTCTTTTTTCCTACCTTCATCAAAAATGCTTTTAAAATGTATAAATTAATCCCACAAAGATTTTTGCACAGAAGAGAAAATAAGTATTCAGATCAGGAGTTACCAGTTTTTCTTAAATGCCTCTTTTTTTGTTGCTCCCAATAACATCCTTGATTTTTTTTTCAAATGTTTGACATCCTTACTTCTTTCAAATATCTTGAAAGCTGAAATTTTGACTCCCTCAAAATTATATCATTTCCAGCACAGACCTCCTCTAGGTATATAATTGGTCTACTAAAGCTGGGCATCTAGGTGGCATGGTGGATAGAGTGTTATGCCCATAGTCAGGAAGACCTGGGTTCAAATTTGACTTCAGATTCTTACTGGCTATATGACCTGGACAAGCCACTTAACTCTGTTTGCCTGTTTTCTCATCTGTAAAATGAGCTGGAGAAGAAAATGGCAAACTACTCCAGTATCTTTGTCAAGAAGACCCCAAAAAGGATCATGAAAAGTAAGAAATGACTACACAATAACAAACTATAGCTATTCTTCCTATATTTTTCTTTAGTGCCATTTCTGTTTCTTCATACAGAACACTGGAGACTGTGATGCCATAGTCCAGATTTAGTGGCTTCACCATCATTATCACAGATAATAGTTTGTTATAGACATCTTTTTTAAAATAATATTTTATTTTTTCCCAATTGCATGTAAAAACAACTTTAACATTTTTTTAAAATTTTGAGTTCCAATGTTACAGACATCTTGAAAGCTATTTTCCATTTTTCATCTCTCTGTTATTCTCCTTTGGTTTCCTAGGTATCTATTTTATGAGGATCTGACTTGAGTCTCCTTTGAACTTTCTGTAACCTTGTTTTTTCCTCCCCATTCGGGGCGCTGTGGATTTCCTCATGTCTTACTGTTTTATGTGACAATACTTCTCATAATCTTAGGATCATAAGACTATAAATTTAGAGCTGGAAAAGACCTCAGATGTCATTGAATCCAACCACCTCATTTCACAGAACAGGAAACTGAGACCTGGAAATGTGAAGTTACTTGCCAAAATTCACACAAACAATAAATGGCAAAGCTGGGATTTGAACACAGGTCCTTTGACTCCAAATCCTGTGCCTCTGACTCAACACATTGCCATCTACCACCTTTTCCCATAAAATATATTATTAACAAGTTTACATTATAAACCAATGTTATCCTTGACTATTCTCTCTCTCTGCTTGTAAAGTAAATCAAATGTTTCCTACGTGAGGCTCTTTCTAGGCTTTTTTGATCTTCTTTTAGAAAATGATTTGCATACATTAAACTTCCTTAGGAAATAGTGAGAGTATTGATGTCTTTCCTTTTCTCTATTTCCCATTTTTTTTTGGCATCAAAAGCTTATGTAAATCAGTAAAGTTGGACTTACCTTAGTTGCAATGTTTTCCTTTCTTTTAATTTGGTTTGCATTTTTATCTTTGATCTAACAAGTTAATTGTCTGACTACACATAGAGTGCTAATTCAGAAATTACTCCCACATTGGTAACCAACAATTTCCTATCTCTTATAACATAAGAATTTAATTTTTTATGAAGTTATTCAATGTTTTCCATGTTCGGTCCTTTTTTACTCCCTTCTCAAAGAAATATTCATGACATCTGAATCTATGAATTAATTAGTCTAAGTCTTTGCCTCTAATTTCTTACTTTTGAGTCCTATATATATGTTTTTTCTGTCTTCTCCTTTGCACACCTTTGCATTGAAGTCACTGAATAGTAAAGCATAGGTTGATTTAATTTGGAGTTTTTTCATAAAAATTTTTTCATAAAATTTCTATACTATCCATCTTCAGCAATAGATGTTGGTGGGTGTAATTATTTTCATAATAGTCTATTAACAAATTCTCATCATGAGTGCTACAAGAAGAGATGATCAAATTTCCCATGAAATGTTTTCTCTTGTTTTGGGACACATGAAAAAAACATGAGCTATCTTCCACATATCTGCAGCTTCCTTTCCTCTTCTTGTTGTATTTATAGCAAGAATTTCAATATTGATTTCATTCATTTCCCTTAGTGGAGTTTCCACTTTGTCACTGGATAAGAAACTCACATTTAAAATTCTAAGAGTAGTAGATATTTATAGATGATCTAAAAACTAAAGGATTTTTAACTCTCTCTGTCCTTTTTTCCATCACTTTTCTAGAAAAGTGTAGAATCACTGTAGAATCAGAAAGCGGCCACGCAGGTCTAAGGGCCATTTTGTATTTTTCTTTACTCCGTAGGTTTCTATGGCTTAACAATTCATCTACAAGTCGAACATGAGTGAAAAATGACTAAATATAACAACAAACAACAACAATTCAGTTACTACCTACCACCCTCTGGAGCTTGTTCACACTTAGCTGAGATGGCCCTCAGAAAGTAGATTTGGTCTAACGCCAAGATCATACTTGACATATTTCCAACATGATAGAACCTACCTGAATTTGGACCCAGCTTGCATAACTTTCAAGAACCCAGGGTTGGCTTGCCACAATGAAATATCAGATTATGATTTTAAGGAGGAGAAAGCTAGGAGTTAAAATCCCAAATATGTTCCATGACCAAAATCTAATGGATTTTAATAGGATATTTGGGGGAAAATAGCACCAAGAATCTCTTAGGTGGTATGAGTTGTCCTTTATTTTATATGTAGAGATGGCATTACCAACCCATGGCCAGGCATAACCTTTGAATTATTTTTCTAGGAGTAATAGAGTTGTGCTGATGGATGAATGAATGAATGAATGAATGAATGAATGAAACATAATTTTTAAAAATAATTTACTATATGTCAAGTGCTGTGCTAAGCACTAGAGCTTCAAATTTTAAAGAGCTAGACATCCATATACCCTCAATAGGTCTCTCTTGTGACCAATGATATGTATTTGCAAGATGAGTTGGGGGTTTGGGGTTTTGTTTCTCTATATAAGCATAGCACTTTAAAAACTTGCAAAGCGGTGTGTCTAATTGGGGAGCTAGAGAGGCTGTCTGTGACCTGGGGAGAGAGTGAAACTAATTGGCCCACACAGAGTCCTTGCCCTGTGCTTTAATCAATCAGTCTGGCTCACTAAACAAAACGAAGTCCAGCTCCATTTGTCACTGATCTTTACTGTGTCCCTGCCTTTTGGGGCCCTATGGATTTCTGCCACGTAGGGCCACTCACCACTCCATGAATCAGGATCTCATTGAAAGTCATGCCAACGACTCCCATGAGCAAGCTGATCTATAATTTCAACTCAAACCTGAGAGAGGGAGGAAGTAAATGTAACTACAAACTGATGGATGGGGTGCAATCTCAGCAGCAGTGGTGGTGGTGGCGGCAGCGGCGGCAGCAGCAGCAGCAATTCATTGCTGAGTTCCTGTAATCAAATCACACCTATGTCTCATATTTAAAGCCTTGTGCAGGATCATGTTTTCAGAAGAGAAAAACAAGAAATCTCCATTTTCCCCTGGCCTCCTGTGTAAATTCTAACTCCAGTTGAGCACAGTGTAAATAAGACTGCAGTACCACCCTCTCTTTGCTGCAGTGCATAGAAGCTGCCGTTGCTTTGATTGGTTATTCACCAGAGGCTGTACCCTACCCTACCTCCCCCCAATTCTTCTTTGATTACAGCTAACTGCAGATACCAGTGCCTTCTCATGTTCAGATGTGTATTCTAAAGGAATATCTTTCCATTTTTATCCTCAAAGTTCCATTTTTGTGGTTAGAAGAAAACATAGAAAATAGTCTCATGCACGAGGCAGACACACTCCATCCCAAAAGGCACACTCTTAAGCACATCTTGGAACATTTGGCCAACATTCTAAACCATTTCCACTTGATGAATAGCTATGATGCAAGACATCTTACATAAGGGATTGAACGGCAGTTATTTGCCAGGAAAGTAATGCTCTGAAAAGAAGTGTCACAATGATCCCCTCTGCTCGGGAGGAGGGATGAAGCTGAATCATGGATGATTAGCTATCAGGCTCCCAGGAGAAGTAAGTAGACTATGTCATCACTGCTGAGGTCTTCTTACATACACTCTGTATCCAGGCCCCTAAGCATTACCGAGCTAAACTATAGACCATAAAAGATCCCTGGGGAAACTCAGAAATGTCACACAGCACCGGATTGCCTTCCTCAGAGGTACAGTTCAGAGCCACACACAAGAACATGGAGGATATGGGGAGAGAAAGCATAAACCTCCACAGCCAAGCTACACAAGCTTTGCAAATCTCTACTTAGCAATTCATTTCCCTCTTTTCCCACACGTGGCACTCAGAACCCTGAAAAGTCAAGTTGGTCTGCCACAAGCCAATATACCAGCCCTGAATGCAATACTAATATATTGTGAATACCTGCTGTTTCCCTAAACCAGATGACTAGAGGTAGCTAGGTAGCACAGTGGATAGAACCCTGGACCTGGAGTCAGGATAGACCTCAGTTTGGATCCAGTCACAGACACTTACTAGCTGTGTTGCTCTGAATATCATTTAACTTCTATCTACCCCTGCTGTAAAATGGGACTTTTATTAGCATTTACCTCCCAGGGTTTTTGTGATAATAAAATGAAATAATATTTGTAAAGTACTTTATAAACATTAAAGCACTACATAAATGCTAGCTACTATTTTATTATTATGTTGGTGAGGTCCCTAGACCTCATCTCTATTATTGGAACCCAGCTGTATTCCATTGTCTGTGAACCTATTGCTGTCAATAAGTTAGCATTTTATGTTTATGTTCCTGGTGTGATGTGGTCATATGGATAGAATGCTGGACTTAGAATTGGGAAGACCTAAGTTCAGATCCCACCTCTGACATTAGTTTAACCATGAAGAGGTGCTGCTAGCCACTGTCTTATAGATGGCAGAGTAGTTAGAGAGCTGGGTGTGAAGTCAAGAAGACCTGAGTTCAAATCCAGCTTCAGACACTTAATAGCTGAATAATGCTGGGCAAGTCACTTAAACTCAGTTTGCTTCAGTTCCCTCTACTGTAAAATGAGTAGGATAACAGCACCTATCTCTCAGGATTGTCGTGAGGAAACCATGATCATGGAATGTGGAGATGTCTCTGAGTACAGAAGGTTTTAAAGAGATAATAATGTTGTGAGGATCCAATGAAATGATATTTGTAAAGTGCTTAGCACAAGGCATGGTACGTGGTAGGAGCTTAATAAATGCTTGTTCCCTTCCCCCCCCCATTATTTATTATTGTTATTCTTATAGTACCAGTTCCATGGTCATGGTTTCCTGGGACAGGAAGATTTCCACAGCGTGAGAGCCTCTCTTGTTCCAAACACTTGTAGGAACATGGCAGTCTTTTGTGGCGAAGGCTCTTTAGAGGTATAGGTACTTTAATGAGAAAACGTGGACAATACTTTCACAGGATGAGAAGACACAGATGATGGTGATCTGCACCACTGTAGGGAACACTTACCAGTATTATCATGGTCATGTAGAAGTATTGAAATATGTGATTATGATCTGTAATTGTTAATTAAGAGTTCTTTCTCAATAGGAATTTGGGACATGAGGGACAAAAAATGACCATGGAATGTGGAGATGTCTCTGAGTACAAAAGGTTTTAAAGAGATAATAAAAGTAGTTAACATTTATACAGTTTACTATGTGCCTGGCATTGTACAGTTATTATCTCAACTGATTCTCACAACAACCCTGAGAGATTTGGTGCTGTTATTATCCTTCTTTTGCAGATGAGGAAATTGAGGCAAACATGTTAAGTGAATTGCCTAGATTGCTGGGGAGAGTCAGTAGGTAGCCAGTAAGAGTGATGGAGAGATAAGGGGAAATGGTATTGATGTCCAGACAAGGCTAAAGACACAGAGTCTTTCCCAAGATACAGGGAAAAGGAATGTCAGGACCAGGAAGAGAGAAAAAAGAAAATGGGGGCTGTGTCTCTGGTAAAAGCAATCACAGGAGGCTTAACCCATAATGATGTCTAGATCACGCTAGTGCTATGGGGCCCTGGTAGAAGTGACAACAGGTTTTCTCCTTCAAGAGGCTTTCCACTCAACTTTAATTCCTTTCTGGTGAAGCTCCCTTTGCTTTGTAGAGATGTCCAGGGTTAATAAAGATCTGTAGCAAGAATTCCCACTTCCTTCCACGAGTAACTGAGCTATCCCCACTCGCACTGAGTTGGGGGAAATGGTGAAACTGGCTGTAAATTGAGTGAATCCTTTTCCCATTATGCAAAAGAGCAAGGATAACAGAGCACAACTGTATTTGTACCCGAGAGCCTAAAGGGAAGCTTTCCAGGTTAATGTTGGGAACGTTCACTGCTTAATGTATTTTCCCACTATTTACCCTTTTTTCACCTTGAAGTCTAATTCCCGCTAAAAGTACCCTCAAACTCTGGGGAGCATTCCTCTGATTCAATGGCTCCTCCCACAACCTCCATCTAGGAAGGGTGCCCAGGCTCTATATGTTTCCCCAGATTATACTCTCCTTTCTCCTTCTCTTTCCCCTCCCTTCTAGCTTCCCCCACTAAAATATAAGCTCCTTGAGGTCAGGAATTCCCTAACCACTTGTATTTGGATTGCCAGCACTTAGCCCAGTGCCTGGCACATTGTTGTTGTTGTTGTTCAGTTGTTTTTCAGTTGTGTTTCAGTTGTGTGTGTGACTCTTCATGACCCATTTGGGGTTTTCTTGGCAATGATACTGGAGTGGTTTGCCATTTCCTTCTACACCTCATTTTACAGATAAGGAAACTGAGACAAATAGTCACTTGCCCAGGGTCATAGAGCTAGTATCTGAGGACAGATCTGAACTCAGGAAGATGAGTCTTCTTGACCCCAGATCTGGCATTCTATCCACTTTGTCATCTAGTTGCCAGCCTGGCACATAGCAAATGTTTGTGAAATCTTGTTGCCTGACAGACTGACCTTTTCATTATATGCCATGCAATTAATATCAAATCACATGGAAGTGATTCATAGAAGGAAAGGGAGAACTTAGAGTAGAAATTTGGATAGTGAGCTCAAACAGGTTTTCAGAACCTGAAAGTAGGGAGAGGGTGCCATACACCCAAGATGCAGGATTATGGGAGCCATCTTTTCTGTTTTCTCACAGGGAATCTCAGAAACTTTCCCCTAGGTCTTTTTTACACTTACTGGATATCAGAACACTAGACCTATTAATCCATTTCCCCTCATTCTCCCTGATCCACCACCTTTTCTCACCATACATTTCAAGGGTGATATTCTTATGCCACCTACAAAATCCTAGTCTGGTGCCTCATCATGATATGGAGTTGACCCTGGATTCTCAAAGGCTATGCCAGCAAAATATAAGTTCTGTCAAGCTCCTTCATGCTGAAAAGGCTTCAAGAATGGTCCTAGAAGGAGGAGGAGCCACAATGCTAGAGTAGCAAGAAATGGAACAGTGAACTCCCTGCCAAAATTTCTCCAAAATTCTCCAAAAAGATCTAAAAAACACATGAGATCAAATCCTTGTGGAGAAATCCAAGAAAAGGTCACTATAAGTCACTTTTCCAGTCTGGGTCATTATGGGGAGACAGACAGATAGGTCTACAGATGCTGAGGATGAGGTCTGGCCAGGAGTGGGCTGTGCAAAGTACTTCAGCACAGGAAGAGGCTATACACCTAGGCAAGAGAAAGTCCCAAATCCATACCCCTAGACACCCCTAGACACATCAGATATATTATGGGGCACCATAATGGAAAAATTGCCAATCAACAACTCTGTCACCTACTATTCAGACCCAGGTCACAGATACAGGTTGAACTGTGCCCAGAGATGGTGTGCCAGGATAAGGAGTGGTAGCAGGCCCTTGGTGGCATATTGAGAGATGAACAAGTTCAGAAGTAAATCTCAGGAGAAAAGTATGGTCTCAGTTCCAGCTTCTAGCCCAGTCTGAAGCCAACAGAGGAATAACCAGGATAGGAATTCTGAAATAAAGGGGAGCCTGCAATTTTGTCACTCTGAACCAGCTAAGCTTTCCAGTTACCTGAGAGTACTATTGTTCAGACCCAAACCCAAGTCAAGAACTTATAGAAATAAGACCACAGGCAGTGTTAAGATTTTGATATGCCTCAGACCACTCTCGGAGCACTGAAAGCTTGCAAGTCCCTAGACTGAGCTGTTCCTGACATCCTGGAACAACACAATACTCAATACCCCAAGAAAGCAGCAGTAGGACCAGCCCGGACCTTTCCTTCAGAAGCACACAGAACCTAGCCCTAACATTAAGTCAGAAGTAAGGAAGTAGGCTTGAAGAATGAGCTAACAAAAAAAGAATCCCATCATAAAACTATATCATGGGACAGGAATGCTCAAGACACAAACCCAGGAGAAGATTACTCTAAAATATCTGCAAGTAAAACTTCAAATGAAAATACAACTTAAGAACAAATTCAACTCAAATTCCTGGAAGATATGAAACAAGAGTTTAAAAAGAGAGAGTGTGTGTATGTGAAAAATGTTTTTATCAATGAAACAAGATAGCTAGAGAGAAAAAATGGAAAAGACATGAGTGTTGTGGATGAAAGAATTGGAAAGAGAATTAATAGCTTAGTACAAGAGGTACAAACCTTTGCTCAAGTAACAAATTCCCTGAAAATTAGAATGGACCAAATAGAATCCAAAGATTCCTTGAGACAACAAGAAATATTAAAATAATGTCAGAAGTAGGAAAAATAGAAGAAAGTATAAGGTGCCTCATAGCAAAACAAGTAGCCTAGAAAACAGATTGTGGAGGGAAAAAAATGTAAGAATCATTAGTCTACCTGAATATCATGATTAAAGAAATCAAGAAATCTTAGAACTGCTCAGATCTCTTAGAACCACAGGACAAAGTGAAAATAAAGAGAATCCACTGGTCACTTTATGAAAGATACTACAAAACAAAAACTCCCGGGAATATTAAAGCCAAAATCCAGGACTTCTAGTTTAAAAGAAAATATTGTAAGCAGTCAAAAATACAGATTTCAAGCAATAAGGAGCCACAGTCAGGATCACACAGGTTGTAGCAGCCACCATCCTGAAGAAGTGAAGAGCTTGGAATATGGCATTCCAGAAGGCAAAACGTATAGATTTACAATCAAAAATAACTTAGCCAGCAAAACTGAGTGTAATTCTACAGAGCAGAAAATGAACCTTTTATGAAATAGAAGAATTTTAAATATTCCTGATGAAAGGACCAGAGCTGCATAGAATCTTTGAAGTACAGACATAAAAGTCAAGAAAATCAAATAAAAATTAACATGAATGAAGAATTATAAAGAATTAAACAAAGAGAAACTGTTTACATTCTGATATGGGAAGATGATACATGTGTCTTTTCTGAGCCTTACCATCATCAGGGGTCATAGAGGAAATATAATTAGACGATGTTTGGGAGTAGCTCTGTTATGTCTTGATAATATTAAAAGAGTGGAAAGTGAAGAGAAAAGAAATACACAAGGGAACAGGAAAGGAAAGGAAGGTTAGGGGAAATTGCCTCACATAATCAGAGTATTCAAGTAAACATATGTGCAAACAAGGTTAAAGGAATGGCAGTGGGGGTGAGGAGTGGCTAACACTTGAATCTCACTCTCATCTGAAATAGTCAAATGAAGTAAGAATACACATACACACATAGATTTTGGTGCAGAAATACATCTCATTCAACAGAGAAATAGGAGAGAAAGGGGAGAAGGAAGAAGGGGGAATTGGAGGGAGGGCAGATTGAGGGAGGTGTTAGTGCTAAGCAAATCAAACTCTAAGTTTGTAAAAAATGTTTAGAGCTCTTTTTTGAGTTGGCAAAGGATGGGAATCTGAGAGAGTGCCAATAAACTGGAAAATGGTTGAATGTGATAGGATACTGTTGTGAAGTAAGAAATGATAAAGGGTATGGTTTCATGAAACTTAGAAAGATTTGCTGAACTGATATAGAGAAAACTAAATAGAACCAAGAGAACAATTTATACAGTGACAACCTGGTAAAGACACACAACTTTAAAAGAATTAGAGACTCTGATCAGCATAATGACCAACCATCATTATGGACTAATGGTGGAATATGCTACTCATTTTCTCATAGAAAAATGAAGGATTCAGACTGCCGAGTGAGACATAATCTTTTTGGACGTAGCCTATGTAGAAATTTGTTTCACTTGACCACTCAGTTTGTTTTAGTTGACCACTCAGTGATTATTTTCTTTTGGTAGTAGCAATCTATGAAATAAAGAAAAATGCAGAATGGCTTCAAGTCCCCCATCTGCTTTTACAGTAATACTAACAGAGTGACAGAAAGAGATTTGTAGCAGTTTTTAGACTATCTATAAATTTTAATCTGGCTGTTGGTACTCTAAATGTAAGATTCTTATCCAATGACCAGTGAGTTAACATACACCTTGAGAAACTGACTCATATCAATTTTGATATTCTTGCCATAAATGAAATGAGAAGGAACAAGGAAGTTGCAACTAAATGGAAGGATGGCTTACAGGTACTCTCTGGAGAGACCAACAAAGGATTTGATGCACTCGGTTTTATTGCATGTCAAAGGTAAAAGGAAACATTATATCAAGAGATATCTGGGTCATCCTGTCTTGTAGTAGTGAAGATAAATAGCTACAAAAAGACCACTATGCAAATAATCACAGCATATGTGTATGCACCAACATTAGTTGCTGAGGATGAAAGGATAGAGAAATTCTACAAAATACCTGACAAGACCCTCTAAATTAAATCAACATACATTCTGATACTCAGTAAATTCAATACAAAGATGGGAAAAAGTGAGGATGGTAAGAAATGTATGGGAAGATATGGTTCAGGAAGATAAATAGGAATGAGAGAGACTAAAGGTTAACAGACTATACAAAAGTATCATGCCTTTATAGCATAAACATTTTGTTCATGAAAAGAGTGATTAGTCACTGGATATGGTGTGCACCAAACATCACAAAAAATGAAAAATTACATATTAATAGATGAGGAAAGATACTTATTATTGATGTGGGAGTTAACCATGAAACAGCTATTTATGTATTCTTACACCACTAATTTGTCAGAAGAACAGAATTTTAAAAGAATAAAGAAAGATAAAGCATGCAATTGAAACAACTCAGTCCTGAATTATTTATACAAGAATTTGAAAATGAGAAATGGACATCATTGATTTTAATTATTTTATACAGTATAACCAATGCAAATCTATTGCTGCAATAAAAAAAGAGCTCAGAAAGCGCAAACGTTTGATTCACTTATCAAGCAGAGAAAAATGGTGGCCAAAAGCCACACTCAATGAAAATATAAATTCATTTGTAAAATCTTATGAAGAAGATGGGTAGACAACTATAAGCAGTATTATCTCATAAAGAAGAAAGAAGCAGTAGAGTGTAAAGCCATTCTAAAGAAAGTTTGATAAAAGATACAAATAGGTAAATTCTGTCCAAGGTCATTTAAGAACAAAAATGGAAAGAGGTCACCATCCAACCAACCAACCAACAAACAAAAAATCAGCTCATATTTATACAGAATTTTAAAATTTACAAAGAACCTCCAACATCACCTATTATTCCTCAGCAACCCTATGAAGTAGTTAATTCAAGTATTATTAAACCTCTAAGGCTCAGGTATGATATAGTGACTTGCCCCTGATCACATAACTAGTCAATGTCAGAGAAGATATTTGAACCCAGGTCTCCTTATTTTGAGCCTAGCATTCTTTCCACTATATCACACTTTCCTATCTACTTCCTCAGGTCAACTGACCATTCCCTACTTTAGCATTTAATACCTTGGCACCACCCTTAAGCAATCCAGATGTCTCCATGCTGTACCTCCTACAGAAATTGCTTACCTTCTCACCTTACTCTATCTTTTCTGGCTGATCTCCTAATGCAAATTCTACAAGCAGAATCTTGACCAGTACTACCCTAAATTTAAAAAATCACCTCCCTGACCTATACCATTCAAGTCCCCAGTGTTGTGGCCTGGATTAACAAGACCCTCCCAAATTTGTGTACTCATAAAGTGAAAAGAAAACATCTCTGGAATTATAATGTAAGTCAACTGGGAAAAAAAGATTCAAATTACCAAAAAAAAAATCCATTTTCATATAACTTTTCAGGAGTACTAGGTACAGCTGCTGAAATGAGATAATAAATACAAAAGCATTTAAAGCTTCACTAAGAAGGGTACCATGTAAGTCTTAAGAAATTCTCTTGCTGCTACTGTTCGTAAATCCTCCATCACAACAACAAAGCTTACTATTTACTTTTGCAGCTTCCTTAGAATGCCCTCTACACTCGTATCTTATAGGAAAGGACATCAAGCATAGCTTAAATCCTGTTCCATGTTTATAGCATTTGCTTTGACTCTGTAGAAATATCTGGAAAATAGCATAGCCCTGGGAGAATACCAGCAAACAGCAGAAAGCAGTCTTTGATAGTACAGTTTTGTTTTCCTAGGGTTGTGACCAGAGAGGGAAAGGTCATTCCTCTTGTGGCAGTGAGCTCAATATTCCAGCTTTGATAACATGTGAAGGATCAATCCTATCCAAGGAATTATCAGAAAGCAACACATCCCAGCAGATTGTATCTTTTGGGAGCAATTTTGCTTCTCTGTAACCATAATGAACTTAAACCCAAACACAAGGCATAATATACTGCCTTAATGCCACCTAACAAAGAAGTCATTTTGCAGGTGTATATGAGGAACTAGTCTCCTGAGTTGACCTTCACCAAAACAAAGAAATAGAGAGAGCAAAGATTGAAAAAAGTCCTACTCATATTGCTTCTAGGCTGCTAAAAATGACTCATTTCAGCCAGATGTCACTGTATGTCTGAAATGGAACTGAAGCTCATGTTATTCTGGTTCTATCCTTATTTCAGTGGGAATCCAAGAAAGAACTCCAGAGAGTAACACACCAGAATTTCTTATTTAAAATAATATAATATCTCTCTCTGTCCAGTTTCAGTATGAACACAATTAATATCGAACCTGTGATTTTGTATATTTATAGCTAAAATCTCACCTACTGGAAGGCTTTCCCAGCTCATCTTAATTCCAATACTTCCTCTCTGTTGATTATTTCTTATTTATCCTTCATACAGTCTGTTCCATGGTTATTTTGCACATAGGTTTCTTTCTTTTCCTAGCATCAATCAACAAGTATTTATTACATGTTTACTATGTGCCAGGCACTATGTTAGGTGCTGGGGTTACAAATACATTTACTTCTGTTAAGAGCATTTAAAAGTGTAGGAAAAAAGTGACCTTTCCTTAATATGATAAAAGTATCAATGTAAAACCAAGAGGTAGCATTGTAAGAAATAGAGAAATGCTAGACACCTCCCTGATAAGATCAGTGATAAAGCAAGGATGTCCATAATCACCACTATTATTTAATATAGTTCTATAAAGTCTAGCTATAGACAGGGCAATATGAGGACCAACTCTTTTTCCTTTTAGAGAGAAAAAAGCCTAGATCCTGACCATAAACAGTTCTCTCTTGCATTTGATCCACTTTCAGAGGCCATGATCAGGTGGCTGAGTTTATGGTTGGTCTTTTGGACTACCCGGCCTCTATTGCTCATAGTAACTCACAGGCTTATAGAGCTTTTTATAGGAGGATGGGTGGCCTACCCAGAGTAGGGCTTCTCACAGAGCTCAGGAATGGTATAAAAAAAATCTGGACTTTTAACAAGCAGTCAAAAAAGATAAAGAGACTTTCTCCCAAAATCAGCTAAACTCTTAACCAACAAGCAAGAGCTCTGAACGTCTTCTAGACTCCAGTCTTTCTTACAGAGCTGACTCTCTAAGATCATGTTTGAGTTCACTATCTGCAGAATCAGATCAGCTTGCTTTTTAAAGACCCAAGAGGCATGATTGATCCTCAGTCATTTAATCACTGGAATATTGTCTTTATCCAGCAGCCAATGCCTTATAATGTTATGGCATTCTTTAGGAAATTCCTTTATACTGCAATTGGTTTATTTAGAAAAACTCCTCAATTTGGCACAATCATGGGGTGAGAGGAGGTCCAGGCACCCTCCAGTGGCTGGACCTCAATGTGCTTCAGTGTAGCTCCAAGGAAATGCCACCTGGCCTCAGGACACGCCAGACATCACCACTAGGACCCCAGTTCAGCACCAAGTAAGCTGCCAGACCCCTACAGCCTCCAGCAGCACCAGCCATCCCCCACCCCACCCCCTCAACACAGCATCAGACAAAGGGGTACCTTGTGAGCCTTAGGGCAACATCAGTGCAGTACCAGGTAAATAGCCAGGGCCTACAGTCACTGGCACAAGAAGCCTGAGACAGAGCCCATTCCAGCCTGGGAGCAGAAATCAAATTTAAAAGAAAGGGAAAAGGCCCCAAAAAAATGAGCAAAAAAAAAAAAAGAATCTGACCATAGTAAATTATTATGGTGACAGGGAAGACCAAGACACAAACTCAGAAGAGGACAACAATGTTAAAATGCCCACGGGTAAAACCCCAAAGTAAAATGGGAAGTGGTCTCAAGCCCAGAAAGAAATCATGAAAGAGCTCAAAAAAGAGCTTAAAAATCACATAAGAGAGGTAGAAGAAAAATTGAGAAAAGAAATGAGAATGGTGCAAGAGAATTATGAAAAAAAAAGACTCAGCTTGGAAAACTGCTTAAAAAGTAGAATTGGCCAAATGGAAAAGAAAATACAAAAGTTAGTTGAGGAAAACACCTTGAAAGTTAGAATTGGTCAAATGGAAGCTAATGACTCTATGAGACATCACAAATCAATCAAACAAATTCAAAAGAATGAAAAAATAGAAGAAAATGTAAAATACTCCATGGGGAAAACAACTGACCTGGAAAATAGATTCAGGAGAGATAATTTCAGAATCATTGGACTACTTGAAAGCCATAATCAAAAGGAGGACCTGGAACAGCATCTTTTAAAAAAATTATCAAAGAAAACTGCCCTATTGTCCTGGGACCAGAGGGCAAAATTAGCATTGAAAGAATCCACCAATCACCTCAGGAAAGAGATCCCAAAATAAAACCCCCCCAGGAACATTATAGCCAAAATTCAGAATTATCAAGTCAAGGAAAAAATCACTACAAGGAGCCAGAAAGAAACAATTCAAATATCAGGGAGTTACAATCAGGATCACACAGGACTTGGCAGCTCAACATTAAAGTATTGGGGGTCATGGAACATGACATTCTGAAGGGTAAAGGAACTAGGACTACAACCAAAAATCACTTACCTAGCTCAATTAAGCATAATACATCAACAGGAAAAAATGGTCATTTAACAAAATAGAAGGATTTCAAGCCTTCATAAGAAGAAGACCAGAACTAAACCAAAAATTGACCTCCAATATCAAGACCCAAGAGAAGCATAAATAGGTAAAAAGGAAAAAGAAAATTTAAAGGATTAAATAGAGCTAAACTATTTATATCCCTACACTGGAAGGTGATACTTATAACTCTTAAAAATTGTGTCACTAATAATACAGATGGAAAGAATATACATAGACAGAGGATATGGTTGTAAGGTGGATTTGAAGGAATGACATAAAAAAATTAAGGAATGAGAAAGAGGAGTACAATGCATGCAGAAGGAAGGGAGAGGTAGAATGGGGTAAATTATCTCACATGAAGAAGTGAGAAAGACCTGTTACAGTGGAGGGGAAGATGGGGGTGGGGGGAATGATGGTCATTGCTTGAACCTTACTCTCATCAGTATTGGCTCAAAGAGGGAATAATATACAGGATCAGTTGAATATAGAAATCTATCTTACCCAACAGGGAAGTAGGAGGGGAGATTAAATAAAAGGGTGGGGGTGGAATGACATAATTGAGGGGAGATCAGGGGAGGTGATAGACAGAAGCAAAACACTGGTGAGTGGTGCAGTGGATAGAGCATTGGCCCTGGATTCAGGAGGACCTGAGTTCAAATCCGGCCTCAGACATATAACACTTACTAGTTGTGTGACCCTGGGCAAGTCATTTAACCCCATTGCCTAGCCAAAAAAAAAAAAACAACAACAACAACAACATCAACAACACTGGTGAGGTGGGAAAGGGTGAAAGAAGAGAAAGGACAAACAGGAGGAAGAATACGATGGCGGGAAATACACAGGTAGTAATCTTAACTGTGAATGTGAATGGGATGAACTCTCCCATAAAACAGAGGTGATGGAGTGGATCAAAAAACAGAATCCTACAATATGCTGCTTATAAGAACCACACTTGAAGCAGAGAGACACACACAGAGTTAAAGTAAGGAGCTGGAACAGAATCTATTAAGCTTCAGATGAAGTAAAACAGCAGGGGTAGCTATCCTGATCTTAGATAAGGTAAAAGCAAAAATAGACTTAATTAACAGAGATAAGGAAGGAAACTACATCTCACTAAAAGGTACCATAGACAATGAAGCAGTCAAATTAGAAGAGCAAGGAATAGTCTGACTATCAGATCAGTGGGGAGAGGAAGAACTCATGACCAAACAAGAGACAGAGAGCATTATGAAATGTAGAATACATAATTTTGATCATATTAAATTGAAAATCTTTTGTACAAACAAAACCAATGCAACCAAGATTAGAAGTAACACAGAAAGCTGGGAAACAATCTTTACAGCAAGTATCTCTGATAAGGCCTCATTTCCCAAATATATAGAGAATTGAGTCAAATTTATGAGAATACAAGCCATTCCCCAATTGATAAATGGTCAAACGGTATGGTAGTTTTCAGATGAAGAAATCATAGACATATGAAGACATGCTCTAAATCACTTTATATTAGAAAAATGTAAATTAAAACAACTCTGAAATACCACCTCACAGCAATCAAATTGGTTAATATGACAAAAAAAAAAGAAAAATGATAAATGTTGGAGAGGATGTGGGAAAATTAGGACACCAATACATTATTGGTGGAGTTGAAAACTGATCCAACCATTCTGGAAAGCAATTTGAAACTATATTCAAAGGACAACCAAACTGTGCATACCCTTTGATCCAGCAATACCACCACCAGGTCTGTATCCCAAAGAGATTATAAAAAAGGGAAGAGACTTACATGTGCAAAAATATTTATAGCAGCTCTTTTTGTGGTGGCAAAGAATTGGAAATTGAGGGGATGCTCATCAATTGGGTAATGACTGAACAAGTTATGGTATATGAATGTAATGGGATATTATTCTGCAATAAGAAATGATGAACAGGCAGATTTCAGAAAAAATCTGGAAAGACTTGTACAAACTGATGCAAAGGGAAATGAACAGAACCAGTAAAATGTTGTACACAGTATCAGCAACATCGGGTGATGATCAACTATGAATAACAGTTCCTCTCAGCAACACAATGATCTAAGACAAGTACAAAGGATGCATGAAGGAAAATGCTATCTATATCCAGATAAAGAACTGATGGACTCAGAATGCAGATTGAAACATATTTTTTCCACTCACTTTATTCTTTCTCATTTTTTCCTTTTGATCTGTTTCTTCTTCCATAATTGCATGAATATGGAAATGTTTTACATGATAACATGTATAAACTATATCAAACTGCCTACCATTTTCATAAGAGGGCAGGGGAGGGAGGAAGAGAGAAAAAAATTGGAACTCAAAATCTTGTAAAAATGAATGTTAAAAATTTTCTTGATATGTAATCGTGGGGAAAAAAATAAAATACTATTTAGAACAGACCTACACAACTTGGCAGTAGGTAGGATCCAAAATTAAAATAGGCTAAACTCCTTCGGGTCACAGATAGGTTTTAGCAGCTCACTTTCCAAATAAAGGTATAATTAATGATTAAACTATTTTGCAAATAAACCATATTTTTTAAAAAAAAGTAAATTTCGATTAATTACATTTATTACTTAAGATTTTCATTTATCATGAAATCACATTAATGTTTTTAAAAATTGCTAAGTGGTACAAGTTTTAATACATTTTTCAGGTTTTCTTACTGTTTATATTTAGTTAATGGGCCATATCACACTTCTTGTCAGCAATCAGTTTATCATACTCCAGAATCATGTTTGAAACCAATTTCTTTAGAAATACGAAAACTAACCTTAGTAACCTCCTCATTTTCTGAGTTTACTTTCTTGAAAAACCATTGTTCCCCACTGTGATTTTTCAACAATTTGGAAGCTTTAATTTGTTTTTCATTGGTGTCCAATTTGCTTAAGTCAGGATGTTTTGATTCAAAATGGCGACAAAGATTGTATTCCGTCCAATGGCTATTACTCCTTGGTAAACAAGGCACAATATTTTGTCTCTCGTGTAAGTAAACAAATATCTATTTGTCCACTCCAGATTAAACACTCTATGTTCTGATTTGATCTTCCATTTCTTTTTATCACCCATTTTACAAATTTACAAAAATGTTAATGTTGGAACCAAAAAAATCTCCACAGAAACTGCCAACATAGAAATAAATACCGAACTGAGTGTCTGACCTTGGAGAGAGCGCCAGACATTCATGTAACTTGGAGGGCGGCTGCGCGGCAACGGAGGGGAAGAAGCCCTCACTCCTTGCATAGCAGGCGTCAGCTGCGTTTGTGCCTGGCAGCACTCACTTTGTCCCTGTTCAATGCCAGTAACTACCAAAAACACAGTGAAAAGGCATGACTCTCACTCCTCCCAGACTAGAGACAGACTAACGATGGTTGGTTGCCGTGGGTCACGTGACAAAAGGGAGAGAGTGTATTGGCAACCCACCTGCCACATTACATAAGGGGCACTATAGTGACCAGTGGAAGGTAAGGGCATCAACATAGCACTTGTTACATCTTCACTTTCTTTTACATCCTATACACTTTTCATGGGTCACCGGAAATCCTTCTGCTTCATGTTGTGCAGGCTTGTCCTCGACACAGACTTTTAGATCACAGACCATTTCATGATCAGGATTGTCTATTTGGACTCCTTGATTCAAGAGTCTCCTCTCTCCAATCCCTCTTCCACATAGTTAACAAAATTCCTAAAGCACGGGTTAGGCCAGGCCAGTCCCTTTGTCAATAAGTTTTCATAGCTCCCTATTACCTTTAAGACAAAGTACAAACTTCTTAGCTTGGTATTCAAAGCCCTTCTCAGTCTGGCTCAGTCTTTTCCATATTATTTCATACTACTCTTCTTCATTCACTCTAGATTCTAGCCAAATTAGATTAATTGTGGTTCCCTAAGCTTAGCATTCCATCTCCCTCCTCCTCAACTTGTCTGGCTCATATCCATGGAATTCACTGCTTCCTCACCTTCTCTTCATAGAATCCTTAGCTTCCTTCAAGGTTCATTTTAGATGGCATTTCCTACAGAAAGCCTTGTTTGAGTTGTCTCTCTCCAATTTATATGGTATTTGCTTCTATATGGTATTTGTGTAAATGTGGTCACCCTCCTAATAGAATCTAATCTCCTTTAAGGCAGGAACTGTATTTTCATTTTACCTTTGAAGCTCCAATGCCTAGCACAGACCCTTAAAGGTAGCAAGCATTTAATAAGTGCTTGTTGAATTGAACCGAGTTGTAGTTGGTCTGTCTTTATTCATTCTAACTGTGACTGGTTCATTATTGTTTACCTAACTATTTCTGATATAGAGAGGTCACACCATTTCTAAGGCTTTACCTTATAAATTGCTGATCTGCATCAGTGGAAGGGGATTCCATGCTGGGAGCTCTCCACATTCATGAAATCACAAATTCAAACATCAGTCCCCCAAATATGGGTAGGAGATGGGTCAGGAAACAAACAAAACAAAAGAAAAAAAAACACAGAAATGTCTACCACTTGAAGTTAATGGTGGGAGTAGCATTCAGAATTAGCTCCTCGAAAGAAATTTGGGAGCATAGGATTATAGATTATGAGTTGAAAAGAATTTTAGAGGTTATTTAATCCAACTTCTTCATGTACAAATTGGGAAACTAGGACTCAAAGAAGTTAAATAACTTGTCCAAGTGGTCATACTGGTAGTAAATGGCATAACTAAGATTAAACCCAGGTCCTCTAAGTTCAAATCCAATAGAGCTGGACCCAACCTAGGTTGCTCTCTGGAACTGACATGATGACCTTCTGAGTAAAGTTATGAAGGAACAAGCCTTAAAGGTTTATTTTCCCTGGAAAACCTAAGCTTTAGCCCAACTTTCATTCTGGATGAAGCATAATATTCATTGAATGCAGGCTGTTCTTCTTGAAGCAACGGGCTGGCATGACCCTGGAGAATGAGTTCTGCTTTTGGAGTCAAAAGTCCTGCCTTGAAATCTTGGATCTGTTATTTGCTATCTGTGTGACCTTGGAATAATAATTTAATGGCTCTGGGCCCCTATCTCCTCAGTAAAATGAGGGAAGTTGATAAGATTGTTGCTAAGTTCCCTTTTAGCTCTAAACCCAGGATCTTATAATCTACATAGCAAGGGGATAAAAGGTGCCTCACCTATATTTGAAAACTTCATTGTTCCCTTCCTCCTAGTTTTTAAGATAGACTTTTAATTGTTAAATAAGTAAAATGCTAGTTTGATATTGAGAAGACAAATACCAACTTGAGAATGATCTTGCCAGAAAAAAAGACATGCTTTTTTTAAGTGAGTGAACAAAATGAAAAAGGGAAAATTTCTGTAGTGATTGAGATGAGTAGTGATCTCTAAAGATGATTTTCTATCTGTGAAATTGTAGTCAAGGAAGATTTATGTTCTGGCTCATCTACATTCTGACTGGGACAAGAACTGCTCACTTTCTGGTGGTACCAGGGATACCTAGAGACCTCAGTATCCTTTACTCTTTGTTCTGGACTGCTTTATGCTTTCTCTGACCTAGCAACCTGGACAAGGATAGGCTCCTTCTTCTGGAGTATGGTTGTGGTGGGGTAGATTATGATATTAACATAAATGGTTACATCTCATTGGGGAGTATGACCTCTGTCTAATAGTCTAGATCTGGTTCTTGGCTGAATTTCTAAAAGATAAGAATGTTATTCCACCCAAGTCTCTCCATATCCCTTTGTTTCTCTTTTTCCATGTGCATGTACCTCTTTATGAGAGGTAATGGTTAGAAATGTAATGGTTAGAAAGCTGACCTCAGAAGAGGATGTTTGTTGTTATTGTTCATTTCTTTCAGTTGTGTCTGCCTCTTCATGGCCCCATTTTGGGATTTTCTTGGCAAAGATACTGGAGTGGTTTGCCATTTCCTTCTGCATTTCATTTTACAGATGAATAACTGAGGCAAACAAGGTTAAGTGATTTACCCAGAGTCACACTAGTAAGCATCTGAGGTCAGATTTGAACTCACGAAGATGAGTCTTCCTGATTCCAAGCCCAGTGCTCTATCTACTATGCCACCTGGATTCAAGTTCCACTTCTGACACACACTGGCTGTATGACCCTAGGCTTAACCTCTCATACTCTAGACTGCTCTCTAAGCATTGAGGTATTTATTAAGCTTGTACTATGTGCCAGGCACTGAGCTGAATGCTATGGATACAAATACAAGCAAAAAAAAAATAGTTCCTCTCTTCAAGGAGCTTACATTCTAATGAAGGAAGACAACCTAAAAGGGAACCAAAAACAAACAAACCAGGAAGCAGGATCCCTTAAAGAAGAAGGTGGAATTAGGGTAAGGTATTTACATGGTGCCATGGTGTTGAAATCCAGAAAGCTAAAACCACACCTGGAAAGGAATGAATGTTGTCTGGTCTGAGTCCCTCCACAAAATGGAGGTGCTGGAAGGAATTCACCAATGGGAAATAGCTGACTAGCAAAGAAATGTGCCAGGATAAGATAGCAGCTGAAGAATAGTGGCAAAGTCCAGAATATCAGGAAAAGAGTTACAACATGGATGAAGGTTAAGTGTCCTGGGCTCCTCCACATAATGGAGGTCCCAGAAGGAACTCACCAAGAGGACAAAGGGGTCTCTAAGTCTCCAAGACTACAAGTTGTAGATGAGGTGCCAACCAGCTTCAACCTCACCAAAGAGTTCTCTATACCAATGAAATCATGTCTACCCTCTTACTGCTGCCCCTCCTCCCTATACCTCTATCTCTTTTCCTTTACTGACTTTTGCCTTTTTGCAGTCACACAAGCACTGTTCTATGTTTGAAATATACTGCCTCCTTATCTACAACTTTTAGAATCCTTATTTCAAGGTTTAGTCCAGGTAAGCTTTTCCTGATCATTCTAGTTAGTGATCTTTCCTCAAAATTACATTATATTTATTTATCTTTGTACATAGGATTATAGATTTAGAGCTGAAAGGAACCTTAGAGATCATCTAGGTGATGATCCCTTCATTTTTACAGATAAGAGTAAGCGACTTGGCCAAGGTAATATAGGAATTAAGTGGGAGATCTGGGACTTAAACCCAGGTCTTTAAATTCCAGATCCGTTATTCATCCCACCACACTATGCTGTCTCATGTTTTATCCCTTAGTACAGTGGTTCTCAAACTTTTTGGTCTTTGGTCCTTCATATTCTTAAAAATTATTGAGGTCCCCAAAGAGCTTTTGTTTATATGAGTTATGTCTAACCATATTTGCCATATTAGGAGTTAAAATGGATGAATTTTTAAAATATTAATTCATTAAAAATAACAATAATAAATCCACTATATGAACACAAAAAACATATTTTTTATGAAAAAGAGACTATATTTTCTAAAAGAAAAATTAGAAGAATAGCATTGTTATATATATTTTTATAATTGTCTTTTAATATCTGGCTTAATAGAGACAGCTGGGTTCTCATATCTGCTTCTGTATTCAATCTGTTGCAATATGTTATTTTGGTTGAAGTATATGAGGAAAATATGGCTTCACAAATAATGTAGTTGAAACTGGGAGGAATATTTAAAAGGCAAATTATATCTTATTATTATTATTATTATAGCTTTGACTTCAGGGACTCCCTGAAAGGCTCTCATGGATCCTCAGGGAGGGGGGAGAATTGCCGCCTTAGTAGAAATGTAATTTCCTCTAAGGTCAGGAACTGTTTCATTTTTTTTTTGCTATACCTCTTATACCTAGCAGAGTACCTTGCATGTAGTATGTGCTTTACAAAAGTTTACACACACACACACACACACACACACATACACACACATATACACACACATATACACACACACCCTGAAGGTCATCAACCCAACTCCTACTCTTACTGTCAGGTTGGGTGCCTAGGGCAGGGCTTCTTTCCTCAGGGACATAGGGGATCCTTAGAGGTTGCGGGGTATCTTTCAATACTAGAGTTCACAAACTCCTATATGGTATATTTCCCCTTGATTATTAATAGCTCTCCAATGTCACTCAATCATTACTTACTATCACAAGATCAACCAGTTATATCTTTGATACAAATGATTAACAATTAGCATCATTTGCTTTTACAAATGGATGTTTATTGAGAAGATATTGCAAGAACCCAAATTAAAAAACCTCTGGAACTGAGAGCCCACTCTTATCAACCACCTCAGAACCCAGAAGGAGTGGGTTCAAACTTAAAGAAGTTGCTAAGAACATTTCTCCAATTGTGTTCACGTTTTAACAAAGTAGATTCAATATAGTTGATGGATAAATTGCCCCTTTGATTGTTGGACATGGTGTTTCACCAGCTGAGTCAGTTCATTCCTGGGATGGGGCAAATAGATAATTCCTGAGAACTGCCTTCTCACTGGACTAGGCTGGCAGCAAAGTAAGCTGTGGACTCCAGTTCCTGGAACTCTGATGGCTCTTCTAAGCTTTTGAAGCTCACAAGGTCATAACCTATTCCATTTCATCTCTAATATCCATTTCCCTAAGATTAGGAAAGAAACACAACAGAGGTAGAAGAACAGTTCTATGCATTCAGAATTATATGGTAGTTGGATAGGGAGATAAGGCAGCCAGCACTGCTTCCTCGTTCTCTATCTGGAGGCTTATAATGATTCCTCACTTGCAAGCTACCAGGGAAGAGAGAACTCATCTGTTCTTGCCTTTTGTAAAGTCAATTCTGACTTTACATCTATTTAAAGAGTTTACCATCATCATTCAGTAAGCTGGAACTTACATGGATAGAATTGTAGAATGAGTGCAAACTGCTTAGATAGTTGTCTAAAGCAGTGAAAGGTTAAGTGACTTGGCCAGGGTCATACAGCCAGTATATTCAGAATCCAGGTCAGCCTCCTCTTCAGTCCCCTTTCTAACCATAACAACAAACCACCTCTCATAAAGAGCTTCATACTTGCAGAAAAAGAGAAATAAAAAAGAGACTTGGATAGTTCTGTAGAATGTAATAGGAATCAACTACAGACTATTGTGCTTGTGCAAATTAGGGTCAGGGTCCCTCCATTATGCGTCATCCCCGAATATCTGGAAGCAGGTTTCTAAGCCTCTGCAATAAGCAGAGAACACTCCACCTGCTCCATGGACTGAGCCCTACTGGCCAGTCCCATTGAATAAATGTTTATCGAATTTCATTGAATTGACTATAATAAATGAAGTATATTTATATTATTGTATTTATTGAATTGCTTCCTGTGGTAAAGCTACATGCAGATAAGCAGATCTTTGTTTTTCTTTTTTTTTTTTTACTCTAAATTCGATTTTTAAAATTACCTGTCCCTTAATTTATCCCCTCCACCCCATGAGCCAATGACTTCTGATCGGAGAAAGTTTCGGGGTTGGGTAGGGTTGAATTTGAAAAGTTAAGGAACACAGTTCAGGTTTTGCCACAGGAATATATTTAGGAATGTATCTAGGAAATAGGTAATATCAAGAACACCTAGGAAAAGATCTGGACAAGTCTCCATCGTGGTATCGGGGAAATAAGCCTTTTTATTCCTTGCCCATACCCTTGGAAGGGCTCAATAGGTCTTGCTGAGCAAGATGAGGGATGTTGCTAGGGCTGATCTCAGAACAGCTCTTTCACGTGTGAGTGCTTTAACATTTAGATTGAACAAAATATCCTAAAGTCAAAATGTGCAAAACCCACAGAGATCCAAGCAGACAGCTAGAGTTCATAAGCAAATTTTTTCCTTGTGAAACAATGTGAATCAAAGATTAAAAAATAAACAATCCCCAATAGGGAAAATTGACATATCCAGAAGATTGCAGTACATAACTTTGTAGCACAATTACTGTCTCCAGTGCCTGCACTTTTCAGATTCAAACTCCTGTAGAAAATTAATTATGCATGTTGTATATTGAGTTTTCCCTGCTTGCAATTCAGGGCTGAGATTTTTCCATGCAAAGTGGAATAAAAAGTCAAGGACACATTGTGGTACATAAGTTAGGACACTGAGTACTATGTTGTTTGTGCCTGTCAATTTCCACTCCTTTCAGTCTGAATGATTGTTATTGACCATCTCCATTTGGTGTAAATAACTGCGTCAAAAAAAAGGAGAACAAATGTAAATATGCTGGGAGTTCAGAAGGAAAAAAAAAAACGCCACACACTTAAAAGATGGCACCTATGTTCTGTTGCCATGGGAACGGTGCTGCGAGAGAAGATTGTAGCCTATAATGCAAGACAGAAGCTGAGTGAATGTGTGAAGAATTGCTTTTCTGCAGAAAAATATTTAAAATTATTTTGAAACCATCCCACTTGGTTGATGTTTCTTGAAGCAAAATACAAATACAAACACATATCCTTGTCCTTCAAATAGTTCTTGATCTGTGTGTCCTCATGCATCATGGCAGTTGCATAGCTCCTGGATATTGCAAAACCATGCAGTGAGATGTGGTGAAACAGATACGTTGCCTAATGAGTAGAGAATGGTGCTTCTTTCTGCTTGTTTATAGACCTTTGCTTGACATTGGATGTGATTGCAGCTTATAGTTCCCTCCAAGGGAAAACTCGTATTTAGCTCAATTGTTCGAATAGAGTATTAACCTAGAAAATCTATGCTTGAACATTACACGCTTGACTGTATCTGTCACAAAAGAATATGCATTTTCAGAAAGAGTACTTTCTCCAAAAGTTCTTTCTGCCTTACATATAATCTAGGTACACATCTGTACCCTGTGGAAAGGTTTTCCTATCTGATTTGTCATTATCTAATTATGATGGAGCTGCAACTTATAAATGGAGTAGAAAGAACACTAATCTATCAGGCAAAAGACCTGGGTAATAGTCCTGGCTTTGCCCTGAACTAATTGTTCAACTTCAGGAAGGTCACTTAAATGGTCTGGATTCCATTTGTTTTTTGGGGGGGAAAGTAGGCATTTAAAGGCCTTCACAGTTTGTCTCCTTCCTCTATTTCTAGCCTGATTTCATGTGTCTCCCCTAAACTGCTTTATATATCAGACAAACTAGCCTGCTTGAAATTGGTCACAGAGGACTTTCCATCTTCTATCTTCCAGCACAAACTATCCTCCATGCTTAGAAAACTCTCCTTCCTCACCTCCACTATTTGTCATCCCTAGTTCCCTTTTAGGCTTATCTTAAGTATCATCTCTTATATGAGGCCCTTCCTGGGAGTGCTCTCCTCCACTTCCCAGAATTATTCTACATATTTTGTGAATACTTAGCTGTTTACATGTTTCTTTTATCAATCAACAAGTCAATTACAATCAATGAAGATTTATTAAGTGCCTACTATATACCAGGCACTGTCCTAAGCTCAGGAGATACAAAAAAACGCAAAACACAGTCCCTGCCTTCAAGGAGCTTACTATCTAATACATATAATGGAGGAGACAACATGCAAACAAATATATACAAAGCTAGCTACATGCAAGATAAATAATAAGAAATAATTAAAAGAGGAAAGACACTAGAATTAAGAGGGGTAGGAGAAGGCTTCCTATAGAAGTTGGGATTTTAGTTAGGACTTAAGGAAGCCAAGGAGGTCAGTAGTCAGAGTGCAGGGGGCAGAGAGTCCCAAGAGTTTATTAAGTACCTACTATATGTAAAGCACTATGGCTGAAAGAACAAAGAATGAAATAATTTCTATTCTCACAGAGCTTTCACTCTTACATTTCATCCCAGGAGAATGTAAGCTCCTTAGAAGGAAGCACTTTTAATTTTCTTTTTGTATCCCAAATCTCCTGCACATAGTAGGTACTTAATAAATATTTGTGAATTTAATTTCCTCTTTTATAAAATAAGGATCATAGTGTGTGCCCCAGGGTTATGAGGCTTAAATGAATTTGAACAAGTACAAATGCTTTAGAGGAAAAAAAATTGTAAGATTGTTTAATGGTATTGTTATCATTTCTCTGTCACCTCTGCCTCTCAACAACACTGTATAGTCATGTCAATGGGCTGCAGGTCTAGCAAATTCAATTTTATGTAAAATGACATCATTTGAATCTCTCTTACTCTTTTTGCTGAGAAGTTACCACTGCAAAGTATAACTGCATTGCAGTTTCCTATGTCATTTAATAATGTAGTGACCACTTTTTCCCTAGTTTCAGCTACAACTGACAGCATAAAATAATGAATGCTCTTGGTGGTTTATTTAGGTTCCTGCTCCCTCTTTGCTACTATACTACAGTCATTTCCTGATATCCCTTCTCCTCCCAACATACACTAAAGTGAGTCTTTGAACCCTCCCTTGTAAAAAATAAAAAAAAATAAAAATAGACAGACAGATAGATAAAAATAAAACAAAAATAAATGACTCAGCAACTGTATCCGGCAGTGTATGCAACATTTCATACCTATAGTTCCCACTGCTTAGTCCTCTGCTGAGAGAAGGAAGACATGTTTCATCATCTATTCTAGGACCTTCATTTTATAGAGTAGTAAATGCACTATAAACAGGGTAGGCAGTACTATATTCTCATAGTTGGAATATGGAACTAGGTAGAACTAAGTCTCAGTCTCTAAACTGTCGACATATTATTTATATGTCCTTTATAACAAATAGCATAATAAATGAAAATAAATTCACACATTGGTCACATCTGAAAATGCATGTCTCAATATGCACTGTTAGTCTATCATCTCTTGGTCAGGAGGTAGAAAGACTGCTTCACCATCTGTCTTCTGGAGTTGTGGTTGTACTACATTGCATTGGCCAGAATTCTCAAGTCTTTCAAAATTGCTTTTCTTTCCAATATTGTAGTCATTGTATGCATTGTTCTTCTAGAACTGGTCATTTCACTCTGCATTAGTTCATATAAGTCTTTCCAGTTTCCTCTGAACCCTTCCCTTTCATCATTTTTTGTGGTATAATAATATTTTATGACATTTATAGATCATAATTTGTTATCATTCTCTAATTGATGAATCCCTCTCCTTAATTTGCAGGGTTTTGCTAGAACAAAAAGCACCTCTATGAATATTCTTATACATGTAGGTCTTTTTCTACTTTCTTTGATTTCATTGGGGCATAGGCCAAGTAATCATACTTCTGGGTCAAATAGTTGCAACATTTAGTGACTGTAGGTATAGTTCCAAATTGTTTCTCAGAATGGCTAAACTAGTTCATAGTTCCACCTATGAATTAGTGTGCCTGTCCTCCCAAGTTCCCTCCAACAATTACTAAAATAGTCATCTTTTTGTTATCTTTGTTAATGTGATGTGTGTGAAGTATGTGAAGGAACCTCAGTGTTATTCTAATTTGTATTTCTCTTATTACTAGTGATTTGGAATATCTTTCATATGGTTGCTGTTAGCTTGTCTTTTTTCTTTTGAGAATTACCTGTTTATATCCTTTGATCATTTATCTATTGGAGAATGACTCTTGTTCCTAATATACAAGGTATTACAAAAGTATTAGTTCAGTTTTAGGCTATTGAAGTTTCTTTTTTTTTCTTTGTTTTGTTTTTGTGAGGCAATTGGGGTTAAGTGACTTGCCCAGGGTCACACAGCTAGTGTCAAGTGTCTGAGGCCAGACTCAAACTCAGGTCCTCCTGACTCCAGGGCCAGTACTCTATCCACTACGCCACCTAGCTGCCCTTAGGCTATTAACATTTAAATACAGGACACCTTGTATCTGAATCCATTTTCTATATATCTTGCATAGCAAGCTTTTATTAGAAAATCTTGTTACAAACATTTTTGTCAATTAACCATTTCCTTCTAATTTTAACTGCACCGATTCTGCTTGTGCAAAAGCTTCTCAATTTTATAGAATCAAAATTGGCCATTTCATTTCTTATGACCCTCTCTGTGCCTTGCTTAGTCAAGAACTCTTCCCCTATCCATTATTGCGAAAAGCATCTCCTACTCTGCTACCCTAATTTATTTATGATGTGATTTATTAGGTCTAGGTCAAGTTTCCACTCTAAAGCTTGTAATATAAGATGTTTGTTTAAACCTAATTTCTGCCAGCCTACTGTCCAGTTTTTCTTCAGTTTTTGTTGAATGAGTCCTTATGGCAGTAGTTGGGGTCCTTAAGTTTATCAAACAATATGTCACTGTATTTATTTACTTATGTGTCTTATATGTCTAATTTGTTCCAATCATCAGTTTTTCTATTTTTTTAACCAGTGCCAAATAATTTTGATGATTACTGCTTTGTAGTATACTGCTTTGAGATCTGCTATTGCTAGGCTTCCTAAACCCACTTCTTTATTTCATTTCCTTTGAGATCCTTGACCTTTTGTTCCTCCAGATGAGATTTGTTATTAGTTTTTCTAGTTCTACAAGTAATCTTTTGGTAGTTTGATTGGTATGGCATTAAATAGGTAAATTATTTATGTAGTATTGTCATTTTCATTATATTGGCATGGCCCAGCCATGAACATGTCTCTCAGTTACTTAATTTTGTCTTTATTTCTACAAAGAATGTTTTGTATTTGCATCTGTTATTCCTATATGTCTTGGTATGTGGGTTCCCAAATATTATACACATGATGTAGTTTTTTTCCAATGGAATTTCTCTTCCTATTTTTTCTTGATGAGTTCTGTTTGTAACAAACACAAAGCCTGATGAGTTGTGTGGGTTTGTTTTCTATCCTGCTACTTTGCTAAATTTATAATTTCAATTCATTTTAGTTTAACCTCTAGGGTTCTCTAAGTGGACCATCATATCATCTGCAAAAAGTCACAATAGTGTTTTTTCTTTGCCTCTACTTATCTCCTTGATTTTTTTTTTGAGTCATTATCGTAGCCAATTGTGTGGCGGTAGCACTTACCACATAACCATTAGATTCAGGGGGAAGATATCTTCGAGAGACTGATGACTTCTCTAGTGCCAGTTGGACCCTCCACCTACAAAAAGGAGGTAGGAATTAACTTACCTTACTTGCCCACCAAAGTGCTCTGTCCTCCAAATTTACTAACTTACTTTTGCTTTAGTCAAAGCCCTCATCTTCTCAGGGTCCTTGATCTCAGGTGGATGCTAGGAGGAAAGAAATGTATTAAAGTTATTCACATTAAATCACAAATGGCTGAACTCTGTAACTCTTCTAGAAGTATATTTTGTGGGGGGAAGGATGTTGGGGGCATTTTTCCAGTTTTTTTAATTTTTAAAATAAATTTATTTTTCTTTCTTTTGTTTTTGTATCACCTATAGTTTCCAAAATATGCCCATCCCCAATAGCTATTCTTTATAACAAAGAATAAAAAAGAGGAAAGTAGGGGTAATAGTTCAGCAAAATTAACAGGTACGTTGAATAAGACGTACAATCTACAATGTCCTCCATCTACCTCTGCAAAAACACCTTATATCTCTTCTCATATCTTCCTGCTAGGATATAAGCTCTTGGAGGGCAGGAGCGATTTTCTTTTTGCCTTTGTATCCCTACTGCCTAGAACATTAGTGTCTGCACTGAATAAATGCTTGTTGAATTAAATTGAATTGAATTAACTAGCCTAGCTAAGCTCAGAGAAGCCCTTTACCTGACTGGCTACAGGATTACCAATTTTTCAGTCACTCTCAATGACTCTCAGTCATTCAAAGTCACTATCCACTAAATTTTAGAAGAATTGCAGTCTGTACAGAAGAAGCACCCACAACAACAGTATGTGAAGTATTGAAGGAAGTGCCTAGCACAGTGACATAAATACAATAGGTACTTAATGATAGTAATAATATCACATATGAATAAATGAAATGAATGAAAAAGCATTTGTTAACTGACTACTATGTGCCAGATCCTGTGCCAAGCATTGAGAATACAAAAATAAAAAGTAAGAGAGAATAGAAGAATGTATAGATAAAAGAAAGTGGAGACCAGGAAGGGAAGTTTGATTTGCAGAATCACAGGACTGAAGAGTTGTTGTATAGGAAAAGTCATCAAGTGTGGAAATGAACTTGGGATCTTGAAAGCTATATATGCCAGCAGGGAGTAAGCTTTGGCAGGTTCTACAAAGCTGAAACATCTCCAGAGACGATCCTAGTGATGTTTTGTGTGTCTGCTATCTGTGACCCACCCTAGCTAAATTGGGAAAGGCTTATCATCATGTTGGCCACCAAGTGATGAGTCGTTCGACCACAGCAGCTCAAAACAATCATCTACTAAGATAGCATTTTCCCTCTGTGTCAATGGAGGAAGAATCCACTCAGACAAAATCACCTATTATTAAATTTTGAAGAATTGCTCCCTTCAATATGTGTTGATTTGAGTTGCATCTTAACCCTTATGTCCCAGATCTAGAAGGTAAAAGATAAAACAATGAATGTGGGTTTTTTTGAGACAGTCAGGGTTAAGTGACATGCCCAGGGTCAAACAGCTAGTAAGAGTCTGAGGCCAGATCTGAGCTCAGGTCCTCCTGACTCCAGGACCAGTGCTCTATCCACTGGGCCACCTACCTAGCTGCCCCCCTATTCCTATCTTCTTAATTAAACAATGCCTACGTAGGGATTTAGAATGCCAAACTAATGGGCACTCTAAGCTGATACTTTATTACAATGCAACATAAAGACTGGGAGTTTGAAATGACTATGGTGATAGCAGTAACAACTACAATGAACATTGTAGACTCTATTTTGCCACTATGTGTCATAGGTGCCGTGTTCACATCTTACAATCTCATGAGCATTGTTCCTTCTGCAATCACCATAATGGAAAGTTTCTCTAAGTCAGTAGTTCCTAATCAGTTCTTAACCACGAATAGCCTTCATGTGGTCCATGAACTTGAATGGAAAAAAAATTATCTTTTATTTTCAGTAACATCCAAATGAAATTTAACATTTCTTTCAGTTATGAATGTGTGTGAATCTTCATTCAGTTATGAATTTGGGCAACAAAACATTATTTTGAAAGGTGTCTTTAGAATACCAGAGAGGTCCATGGCACAAAAAAGGTCACAAATCCCTACTTTAAGAGAAGTCAGACATTCTCTATTCCTCTATGCTATAATCAAACACTCTATCATCTGTTGCTCACATTTTAAATTATAGCATAGACATAGCACAGTTATTAGATTTGTCCAGACACGACAAGCCTCCAACTTGCCCGTGAGTCAGAACAGTTTCATCATTTTGGAGTCCCACCATGAAGAACAAAACATAAGCTCTCAACATCCATTTCTCATTTCGTATAATCAAGCACTTAGTAATAGTTCCATTAAAAAAAATTTCTGGGCCTTAAAATGTATTTTTTCTCCCTCAAAAAGTATGTTGATCTAAAAAGCCAAAATGATTATTCTTTATGGATGTCCCTTCCATGAGGAGCAGAAACCAGAACTCTATTTTGGGAATGAACTGTCATGTGACTCTTGGAAAAATTCTATGTATTCACAGCTCCCCCTGTTGGAAAAACAACAAAGAACAAGGTTATGTGTAGTTCTGTCTATGAAATGAGCAAAACAATGGCTAATCACCCAATCCATGAGCATTATTAAGTGCCTACTATGTGCCGGGTACTGTGCTAAATGCTATGGATACATATTTTTTAAAATAGAAAAAAACTTTAAATAATATAAAAATATCAATTGCACAAAGAGAAAAAAGAAAAAGAAAAATCCCAGTTTTCAAGCAGCTTATATACTATCAGAACAGACAACACAAGTAAATATGAATATGTTTATACCTATGAATACATATATAATTACATATATAATAAATTCAAAATAGTTCATAAATACAAGGTGATTGGAGAGGGAGCAATTAGGATGATCAGAAAAAACTCCATATAAAAGGTGATGTTTGAGCTGCATCTTGAAGAAGAGAGAAATGACAGCTTGAGGGCATGGTAGGGTCAAGTGAAGTGTTTTTTGTTTGTTTTTAAGATGGGGAAGATTTAGGTATGTTTATATTTAGCAATTAGTGAATTAATTTTAAAACAGCATTGATGTAAAATCCCATTGATGCACATTTATATTTAACAATGAAAGAATTGATCATAAAACAACCTTGATATAAAATCCCAGCATAATACTGGTGATTGTCACAGTGGAGGATAGAGACAGCCATCATTTTGCTCCCTCTTCCCTACTAGATAGGAGCAGGACTGAATCTTTCTCTCTTCTTTCCTATCTCCTCCCAGAAGAATGTTTTACAGCATAATTTTTTTCTCCAGATATCACCTTCTGCTTCCTATTCCCTTTCTCTCTGGAGATTTAACAGCCACACCCTAACTGCAACAATTATCTCACTCTGAGATAATGTATTTAAAGCATTTTGTGAACGTTAAAGTGCTGTATAATGCTAGCTATCATTATTATGATTATTAATTATTGTTGTTGTTGGTATTAGCACAAGGAAAATGCAATGGCTTCAAATCTACATGTTTCCTTTCTCCATTTTATGAAGTGTATACCAGTAGAAAACTTATTCAATCACAATAAATTGAGGCCCCCATTTAGGAAAATTTCTACCCTGCGGACAGACAGGTTTGGCTCTTTGCCCCAATTTAATGTTATGTACCTCTAGCTAACCCCTGACCTTTTTGTGTTTAGGGTCAGGATACAGGAAACATTTAGGTAAAAGAAGACAGCAAAGTATATTACAGTATTTGTTACTGGACAGGACTTAGGGGGAAATCAGCCCTTTTGGGGAGAACTTTCCTTGGTCCTTGAAGAGTTGAGTGTAACTGAGGCTGTTAGTTTAAGTCCTGTTATGAGATGCTTGCAGGACTCATTGGCCTATCTCAATCTCTTCCTTCTCTGCCACAGTTCGGTCCTTTCAGCATCTCCTTTTTAGTTTTTCCTTTTAATTTTGCCCCTTTGCTATTGATTGCTTCCCATCCAACTCATTAAGTCTCATGGAAGTCTGGGACTCCATCTGACCACTGTTGGTATTGCTACTCGGCTCTTGAAATCCCTGCTCATTCCTCTCAGTCTAACTCTCACAAATTGTTTATGTCCTTCTAAAATATCCTGGACATGACTGAAGTCCACCTTTCAGCTCAAAGATTATAGTTGTCCAGAATCTTTCTCAGAGCTGTGAGGGAATGCATGTCACTTTGTACTAAAAATCCTAGCATGTCAGTCAGTTCTCAAACCCCTATTACACCAGAATCACAAAATGCCAGTGTTGGAAAGTACATCAGAGACCAGTCAATACCACCCACCCCTGAACACCAACCCCCTTTACACCATGCAGATAGATAGTCATCTGGTGAAGACTGGTGTAAAAAAAAATTGACGTGTATTTCTTTTGTCCCAGACTGTTAACTAATCCAATGCAAAAAAAAAAAATCTACTAAACAGAAATTTAGCTAATGCTGGGGAGAAGTAGTAATTAACACTTGTAAATAAGCTAGCTTCTTTTGGCTGAAGAGCAAAAAAATCTAATTATACACTTATCTGAAAGATGGGATTTTTCAGTAATTGTGGCAAAATTCATAAAATTATATTTACCTAATTATTAGATACAAGTCATATGAAATACTCTTCAAAATTCTAAACAAATTGCAAACTTCCATATTAAAACATCTTTCTTATATTAGTTTATTAAAGAAAATCATTGGTTTCATTATACACCACAATGGAGAAGCCAGTTTTGAATATCTTATTTTTAAAACCTTATTATACATTATACATAATATATTATACATATATTATTATACATCACATATATATGAATCCATATAAATATACTTAGATAAATGCAATTTTATTATATATGCACATATGAAGAGGAGTGTCCTTTTGGATGATGTCTGTAGTGGAGGGCTGCTGCTGCTGTTACCATAGCAACAGGATCTCTAACATCATTGCAGTCACACTGCTTAACATGGAGGACAGCAGCTGCATTATTATTCTGTCCTCATCTGTGTTTGTCTGATTAAAAATGTCCTCCAATATGTTTCTGAAATATCAACTTCAATCTCAGTAAATCTTAGTGACTTCATTCCTGCTTCTCCCTGTCTTCTGCCTAACACTTCCATTTTTTATGGTAAAAAAGACAATTGAGTTCTATTATTTTACCCATGGAGAGGAGAGTGTTTTATCATGAACATCCAGTTCAATACTAGAGGTTAAGCTGAAGAGCTAGAGTGAAATTAAAATTCTTCACCCCTTATCTAATTCTCTGCAAGCTTCCTCCTGATAGTCTATGTGAAGACTTTCTTCCTCTCCTTTCCATGTAGTGAGACTCTGGACTCCCTCTGCCAGAGTGAAGTTTGCTACATACCCCCCTCAATAATCTGAAGGTATCCCTGAGAAGCAGTAGGTGGCTTTCTCTTATGATATCATTTTCAGCCCACATATTGGAATGCTCCTCCACTTTTAGCTGCCCAAGTCTTGTGTTCTAGTTCCATTTAGCCAATTAGTATCAATTAGCTTTTACAAAAAGATATTTACTTCAAAGATATAGCAAGAACAGAAGTAAAACATTTCCTACCAACACCTGGTAGCACACTCTCTTTTACACCACCTCCTTCTCTGGGAAGAGTGGCCTCAAACTTAATACAGTTCCTACATAGCACTTGTTCTACCAAGTTCACTTCCAACTGTAGCATGGCCAATAGGTTGTCTGCTTCTCTGATACTGCAATATTGGGTTGAGCAAAATGCTCAGGATTTTGCTCCTCTCCATCTGGCTTCCAATTAATCTCAGCAGAGACTCCAACTCCTGGACTCTCAATGGGTCACTCTTCTGACCTTTCAAAGCTCACAAGGTGGTAACCATCTCTAGTTTGTTTCTACTAAAAAAAAGGAAAGAACGGATACAACAGACAGAAACAACGACAAGATCTCACAATCTTGGTGTCACACTGGTGTAAGGATATGTGTGTGGTGTTCTACATAATATGTGTATCCACATGTGTGTGGCTAGTTGTATCTTGCTGGGAGGCAAGAACAGAGATATCTAGAATATTCTCCCCTCACCCTTCTTCAAGGAAAACTTTGATTCCTGCCAGTAGGGGAAATAAGAGGCCAGGAGAGAGGAGGTACCAGGCTAGAATTATGTCTATCTGCTCTCTTAAATATTATTAGTCTAAGGGAAGCAATTTTTAGGTTCAAGCTAAGCTACTGATTGTTATTCCTTAATGGGAAAGCCCCAAGCTATAAATCCAAGGCTTAACTTTCTTCCCAACAAATGCCAGTTCCACAATGAACACACATGGAAAATAACAAATAAATCAATTTATCTAAGTCAATAACAAAACAGAAATCAGAGAAAGTATACACAGGAGAACATATACCAGACCTTTTGGAGCAAGATAACTCAGTTCAACTAAGAGAGAAAGTCCCAGATCTCATCAAAGGGGAAATTCTCAGAAGTCTCTAGTGTAACAAGCCAGGGATAGAAATAATACAATGGTCATCAACCTTTCTGTATGTTGGCTTCTTGCCAGAGTCTTTTTCCCCTCATAACCTAAATTAAAGTTGGATTTGCACATCTTACCTCTCAACGCTGGAAGCCAAAAGAGCTGAGATCTCTCTTCTTTCCTCCTCTCACCAAATCCATCCTCACAAAGGTGTGGAATATTGAGTAACCAGTCTCCACCAATGAACGTGACATACAATTGGCTCTTTGAGCCAAGGTGCACTGGCTACAGGTGAGAGAGGGCCCAACGCTCTTCCCCAACCAAAAAATACCCTCAATAGCTTGTCCTATTTCTCTGATCTCGGCTAGGCCAGAAAGAGTCAGAGTAGAAAGACATCCTAGCAGGTTAGCGTGTCTTTTGAATGTTCCCCAGTCCTTGCTACACAGCTTATCAGCAACCCATCTCTTCACTACATCATTAGCAGACTGGAACTGGTTACACAATGTACATGCTGCAACTCAGAGAACAGTGCTGTTCCATTACAAGTCATTCTACCTTTCTGGAAGTAGACTACCTAGTCTCTCCATATGGGGATTGTCCCCCATTATGCTCATTTTTCAGCAAAAAAAAATTATTCCCACCCCTCAAAGTCAAACAATGAGCCCATTTTATAAGAACTGCTTGAACAAGCTCACGCCAATTTTGTCATGAAGAAATGGACACAGGGGTTGTCTGGGCCCAGCCTCAGAAGTACTGGCTGGGGGCTGCTAGGTGGCACAGTGAATAGAGCACTGGCCCTGAATTCAGGAGCACCTGAGTTCAAATCCAGCCTCAGACAAAACACTTGGCACTTAAAAAAAAAAAAGACATACTGGCTTGAGGGTGTCAGGAGTGGAATGAGTCAGCAAGTCTTCCTCTGCAACAATGCTATCACAGTCTTGTAGAAGGATTGTGACTATATATTCATTCCCTTGCTGGTGAACCCAAAGGTCCTGGCTACCGGCCTGACCCACAAAAACCTCTTCTGTGATCAAAAGAGCTGATGAGGGAGCAGTGTCAGGACTGGCCACAAGAATACAATGGAGCACATGGATGACAGATGAGGCTTTTTCATTCAAGGAGAATGAACAGAGAAAAGAGGACTGGTTTTGGAACCAGCTTGCCTCTTCACCCCTCGCTCTAATAAAATATTAATAGCGAATCTTCATTCTTTGGGCATGAGCAGGCTCTGGGGCAGGCAGTAAATAAATGTGGCAACAAGAAGTTGTAAGCAAGTCTAGTCAGATGACTTCATTAACATCTAATGTATTTCCCTTCCCACTTCATCCAAAGGTTCAAATTTGAGCATCAAAATAGTTTCTTTCAACTCCTCTGTTTGAGACTTGACTCTCTAAGCTTAGAAAGATCTGAAGGCTGAAAGCAGATGCCTGTAGTTATGTCATATATTTTTTTAAATTTCTTTGCCTATCATTATGATTAAAGAACTGTATACAATTATGCTATCCTCATATGAATAGACTCGATTGAAATGAAGCAAGTGTGGGAAGAGGGACAGCTTTTCAGTGAGTAGAAGCACTGTGAGCCAAGAGTCTGATTAGATAAATCTGTATACCCTAAACCCTTACACTAATTAAACTAGTACTGCCACCAATGAAAGGAGGAGAGCCAGAGGAAAGAGTCAGAGAGAGCTTGAATGTGGCTCAAAGTGACCTCTGGTCTTTGGCAGAGTGCATAATCATTGAGTATGACTATATTTTGTCTCTATTACTGAACAGGATCAAGCAACTGGCCAGCAGCACCTCCTGGTGGTTAAAGACTACAAGAATGTTAGCAACTGGAAGGAAACTTAGAAGTCATTTAATCCAATGTCTTCATTTTACAGATTATGAAAACTAGAAAGATTAAATGATTTACCCAAAATTACATAGCAAGTACTCACCAAAATCTTACCAAAACCATTGATGTGTGTGATTATAGGTAAAAATCAAGTCATACATGGAACCAAAGAATACAAGGAGGAGGAAGTTCTTTATTCTTTCTTATCTGTCAGAAGACAAATAGGAAGTAATCTTAAAAATATGAAGACCATGAAAAGAAAGCAAGCCTGTCATGGCTCATGCACTGTAACTATTTGGGCACATATATGTGTGGAGCAATGTGTGCTCGTCAAGACAAGGAGCTATGTCTGACTGGAGAAAAAGAGGGAAAGGTGTGATTTCAGAATGATCAAAAACTGATTGAGAGAGTTACAGCTGCAGATAGGCTCTACCATATCCTTAATATACTTATGTACAAGATAGAAAAGAAAATTTCTGCCCTTTTTAATACTGGAAACAACATGATCCTAGCCAGAATTGTGGCAGAGGAAAGGCAGTTACTAGCAAGGGTGAGGGGCACGTTATGATCAAGACAAGACGTCAAAGTCACATAATCACAGGCTAAGCTAGGACCAGGGGTCAATGCTTGTGGTGCAGGTGGAGGAAAGGACACAACCAGAAGGTTCCTATTCAGAGAGGGCTGGCTGCAAGTGTCAGAGAGGCCATACATAATTCAGAGATATACTGTGGACACAGGAGATAGAACTGAGCTGTCATAAATGTAAGGCAATGCTTGGAATAAAAGCACAGTCAGTATCAGAATCAAAATCAGAGTCAAACAGAGACAGCTAAGAGACATGGTCAGGAGTCAGCTTCAGGGTCTGATATGGGCATAACACACAGAGTCTGTATTCCACAGAGTTTCCACAGTTTGTTGCATTTAGCTTTCTTCAGTTATGTGCATATTTTTATTGCTGGCTTGTAGATGCTGGCCCACTTTCCAATTTCCTCTAAATTAGCTACAGCCAGATAGCTCCTGCTGCTGCCCACATTACTCTCCAGAAACAGCAGATGCCAGGCAGAATTGACTCCAACGTTTCCACAAAATTCAACTTGGTTTGAGCATGAAGCTCACTAACATGCCGGCCTACATGTTTTCCAATTGTGGACCAACTTCTTGAATGATTGATGAAAAAGAAAATTTTAGGATGGGACTAATAATTCAGCATCTCTAATAGCCAATCCAACACATTCATATCATAGGTGCACATTCCTGCATCATAGGAACAAGGTCTATCTACTCAGGTGAACTTTTCTTTTTTAAATCAGCCTGCAACAGAACAGTATAGGAGATTTTATCCTCTACATAGTAAAAAGTAAGAAAAGAACATACATTTGAGAGATCATTTCTCACTCTGCAACTGTCAGGATGACATCTCTCAAACTTCAATAAATCTTCCCCAAAGATGTGACTTCAAAAGCTATAGATAGAGCTCTCAGAACTTAAAACTAGTGAGTTCTCCATTAGTTTAAGTTAAAACTCACTTTTGAAGATTTCATACCAGTCATCCAGCTTCTCTCCTGAGGAGCTTGGATGGGGAGAGGAGGTGTCAACAAATAATATCATCTGAATGCCAGATAAAGAAATTTTCTTTTGCTCCATTGATGTTTGTTATAAATGAATCAATCAGATCAAAGGGCTGGAGAATGATACTGTATATTTTTTAAAAACACACTTGTGTGGAAATTTGTGTATCTGAATATGAAGAGAAATATGGTGGGGAGGATTTGAAAAAGGATGGAAAGAGACAAAACATAACAGTTTACATTTATACTGTGCTTTAAAGTCTACAAAGAATTTTTGCATCCATTTTCTCACTTGATCCTCACAATAAACTGTGAAGTAGGAAGGTAGTACAGATAATATTATCCCCATTTTATAGACGGGGAACTGAGGCTTAGGTAGAGGAAGTGATTTGCCCATAGTCATATAACTAGTAACTGGTAGAGCAATATTTAAAATCAGGTTTGCTGATTCCAGATTGAGTAGTCTTTCCACTACACCAGAATTCCCTTAACACAAAGATTTTTAGAAAACATAAAACGTAAAAGCTTAGAACCTAGAACATGTGCTCTCAGTGCTGGAAAAATATTGGAGCATAAAACAGAATATTGACACACCCCTCTAAGAGACCTTAGAAACCATGTAGTCCAAGAGTTCTTAACCTTTTTTGTGCCCTGGATCCCTAATACTACTGTGGTTTGTTTTGTTATTGTTCAGTTATATCCAACTGTTCATGACCCTACTTAGGGTTTTCTCGGCAAAGATATTTGATTGGTTCACCATTTTTTTCTCCAGTTCATTTTACAGATGAGGAACTGAGGCAAATAGGTTTAAGTGACTTGCCCAGGGTCACACAACTAGTAAAGGTCTGAAGCCAGATTTGAACTCAAGGAGATGAATCTTTTTGACTCCAGGCCCAGAGCTCTATCTATGCACAGTGCCATCTCTCTGCCCATTGTGGTTTGTTACCTGCATTCATAATTAAAGTGAATGCTAAATTTTAATTAGAAATTAGTGAAAATAAAGATGCAATTCTCTTCTCAAATTCATGGACCTCATGAAACATATCCACATATTTAGGGGTCTGTGTACCCCAGGTTAAGAACCTCTGATCTAGTCTAATCCTCATTTTACATTCAAGGAAGGATCTTGCTTCCCCAAAGTTTGATTATTACTTCTTTCCAACAAGACTCATACCTCTTAAGGTCAAGATGTAGAAGACATTTTATCAATAAAAAATTTTGAAAACTGCATACAGTAACATTTGGTACTCTTTGAAATGCCCTACTTTCTCTAAAACAAACAAGCAATTAATACATTAATACCATGGAATGAGAATAGGGGTGGGAAGGGAGAGGAAACTCCAGTTAAGATGGTAGTGTAAAAGTTCTTAGAAGGGCCCACCTCTTTCACGTGTATTTTAACAATGATCTAAGAAAGGCAATAGATTGAATAGTGACCAAGATATCTAAAGAGAAATATCATTAACCCCTTCATCCAACCCAGTACTGCATAGCTTCTGTAAGAAGCCTTTCTTGGTATGCATAGCTGCTAGAGTCTTTCCCCCTGATATTACCTTCCTTCTACTCTGAATATGTATTTTCTGTAAGACAACACGTAAACAACTAGGTACATAAAATCCCTAGTTGTTGACATGTTGTCTTACACATTAGAATGTGAGTTCCATGACACCATGGGCTGTTTTTATCTTTCTTTGTATACTTTTCACTTAGCACAGTGCCTGGCACTTGGTAACCACTTAATAAATGCTTGATGATGAAGATGAGGAGGAGGAGGAGGAGGAAGAGGAGGAGGAGGAGGAGGAAGAGGAGGTAGAGGAGGAAAAGACAGTCAAAATCCCCAAGAAAAGCACTGAAAGAGACATCCTGCTAGGAAAACCAGCATGACTTCAGGTGAGCAGTCTGTAAACCACAGGAGGGAAGGCAAGGAGACAGAAGCCCTCAGCAGTGCACAGACTGGAGACAGTCAACCACTGAGCTTGGACCAGGGACACTGAAGCCTTGCTGTGCCAGCATTGACCCTATGCTGCAGCCAAACTGGACTAATTGTTCTTCTCCAAAGGTATTTTTGCACCTTTGTGACTTTGCTCATTCTGTTCCCTTCACCTGGAATGCCCTCTCCTTCAAGCTCCATTTGCCAAAATCCTACCTATCTCTCAAAGCCCAGCTTAAATACCACTTCTATGATCCCTCCAGGATGTAGCTCTCCCTCTTCTAAACCCTATAGGATTTGGTTTGTACCTTTCTTATCACATTTCTCACAAATCCCTTTGCATTTTAATACTTGAGTCCATGATTCATCCCTCATATTGGACTTTAGAGCAGGGACCATATCCTATTAAAAAGACAGGTTGCTTGCTCTAAGAGGACTATGTTGGCATCAAGGAACAGTGTGTCCAGTTGTGGCTGATCAGACCAACCCGAGCTCAGAAGGCTCTACCACAGTTCAGGCACAAGTAGTCCATATGAATATTTGAAGTGGAGATGTCTCTAAATTTGTGCAGCTCATGTTTCTTTTGAGTTATTGTAATTCTGCTTAGCACATAAAGCACATCTCCTTCTTTGATGTGGGCACACCATGCTGAACCATCCTGTGCCAGTGTCTCCCATATCCCACAATCAATTCCAAAGTTCTTCATAGAGAGAGGCCTCAAGAGTGTCCTTGTATCACTTCATAGGACCTCCATGTAAGCTCTCCATAAAGTAATCTTTTAAGTAAATGCACACTTGGCATTGGAATAATGTGTCCAGCCCAATGGAATTGCACTCTCTACAGTAGTGGTTGAATGCTTGGCAGTTCAACTGGAGAAAGGACCTCAGTGTCCTGTATCTCATCTTTCCAGATGATCTTCAGAATCGTCCTAAGACAATTCAAATGGAAACAATTCAGTTTCCTGGCATAGAACTGATATACTGTCCAGGTTTCATAGGCATTCACCAATGAGATCAGACCAACAGCTCTGTAGACTTTCAGTTTGGTAGACAATGTAATACCTTTTCTCCTCCACACTTATCTTTGGAGCCTCCCAAACACTGAGCTAGCTCTGGCAATATGAGCATCAACCTCATCATCTATGTGTACATCCCTGGAAAGTATACTACTGAAGTAAGTGAACCTATCCAGAGCATTCAAAATTTCCCCATATGCCGTAACTAATGGTTTCACATGTGGATAGTGTGGCACTGGCTGGTAGAGAACCTCTATTTTTTTTGTGTGTTAATCATCAGACCAAAATTAGCACAAGCAGCAGAGAATCAATCCATATTTTGTTGCATCTCAGCCTCAGAGGCTGCATTGAATGCACAATCATCTGCGAACAAAAAAAATCAAGCACCAACTCTCCCTTTACTTTAGTCTTGGCTTGCAGCCCTTTTGAGCTAAATAATTTACCATGAGTACAGTAGCTGACCTTGATGCTGTATTCATCTTCATTGAAGGCATCTGACAACATTGCTGAAAACATCATGCTAAAAAGCATGGGAGCAAGCACACAGCCCTGCTGCACTCTATTGGTGACTGGGAAAGGACATTGTACTTGAGAGTAGGGACCACATCCTATTAAAAAGACATCCCATTAAAAATGTAGGGGAAAGAACACTGGTTTTGGGATCAAAACCCAAGTTCATGTCCTAATTCTGATACTTACTAGTTGTGTGACCATGCAGTAGGAACTTAAACTCTCTGAACCTCAGTTCTTGTCATCTGAAAAATAATATATTATTTGTCTCACAGAGTTGTTCTGAAGAAAGTGTTTTATAAACATTAAAGCTTCAGTATAGAAGCAGCCAGTGATACAATAGAGAGAGCACTAGGTCTGGAATCAGGAAGATCTGAGTTCAAACCCAGCCTCAGACACTGTCTGACCTTGAGCAAATCATTTAACCTCTGTTTGCCTCAGTTTCCTCAAATGTAAAATGAGGATAATAACAAGACCTACCTCCCAGAGTTGTTGTGAGGATCAAATGAGATGATACTTGTGTTGTTGTTTGTTCTTTGTTTTTAAAGAGGACCAATGACAGCATGGCATGATGTCTTAACTCATGTATAAATTGGATTAAAGTAGGCAGAGTTACACAGAGTCTTCAGCCTCACTGTCTCTTCCAGAGTCATCAAAGTCCAGTGGAAAACAAAAGTCAAGATGACTGGCAATGGCCCAGGGAGTAGTGGATGACTTTGGTATCTTCAGTGTCTGACCAAGCTCTAAACTCTCCACACAATACCTGCTTCAGCCACCTTCATGGCCATTGGAACAAGTTGTTCTCATGTCCATAAACCAGGAAAGTCTTTACATGCTTGGGGTATACACCTCCCTAAGTCGCTGATAGGCTTAAGGCCTGTTGGTTGCCCTCAACCTGGTTTAGCCCATCTGCCAAGACAGTTTACCAGGCTGTGATCACTGTACATGCCACAGTTTCTTGGAGCCACAGGTGAGAGTTGGGTGAAAAATGGACACCAAAGGTGGATAAACAGCCCTGAAAAGGGCTTGGCAAGCCCTCACATGAGAGGTGCCAGTTCTCTTTGAATACCCCATGTACCCTGATGATAGTTGTAAAAAGTTCTTTACACAGTGCCTGCCACCTAGTAAGTGCTATATAAAAGCTTATTCCCTTCCCCTTTCACCTTAACAAATATTTATTGTTCAGCCATTTCAATCATGTCCAACTCTTCATGACCCCATTTAGGGTTTTCTTGGCAAAGATACTGGAGTGGTTTGCCATTTCCCTCTCCAGCTCATTTTATAGGAGGAAACTGAGGCAAACAGGGTTAAGTGACTTGCCTAGGGACATATGTCTAGTAAGTCCCTGAGGTCACATTTGAACTCAGGTCTTCCTGACTCCAGGCCCAGCTCCCTATCCACTGAGCCACCTAGATGCTTTTATTAAATATAAATATAAGCTATTCATCTGTGTTCCCGCCAACAAACACTAACTCCCCCAGGGCCTTGCACAATGCTTTGTTCAATAAATGGTTGCTAAACAGTAACAGCCACATTGTGCGATGACTCACTTTGATAGACTTAGTTCTTCTCAGCAATGCAAGGATCTAAGACATCTCCAAAGGTCTCATGATGGAAAATGCTATCCACATCCAAAGAAAGAATTGTGGATACAGATCAAAGCAAACTATTTGCTCTTTTTTTCTTTCTGTTTTGTCTTGTTTTCTCTTTCTTGTGGTTCCTCCTATTGGTTCTAATTCTTCCTTACAACATGACTAATGTGAAAATATGTTTGGTAGCAATGTATATGTAGAGCCTACATCAGATTGCACACTGTCTTGGGGAGGGACGCAGGGAAGGAAGGGGAGAAAAATTAAACACTCAAAAGCTTATGGAAGTTATTGTTGAAAACTAAAAATAAATTAATTAATAATAAAAAATAAATAGTTGCTAAATAAATGAGCAAATGTCCTATTCCTCCTATCCTCTTTCCAACACTAAATCAAACCTCAGGGATGGTATAGCCAGTACCTAATTAAGGTGATGCTGTGGCAGCGGAGGTCCAGGAAGCGGCGCTCACAGACTATCTCCTTAGTTACAGTTTTGCCACTTCCAAGGTCTACACATCTTCCCTTAGGGCACCAGCAACATGGGCATGAAGGGCTTCAAAGATGCCAGATGGGTTGAAGAACCGTCCTCAGCAGTTGCCTGAAGGTGTTAAACCAGCTTAATTTTGAAGCATGTGAGAGCTTGGAATTAAGTTCCACTATTTTCACCAGGCACTTCATCTCAGCCATCCCCAGTGAGCACACAAATACAACATCAATCTTGCCCTGCAGCTAGAGGAGACTTCTTGTCTCTCTACATTAGTTGCCCTTTTTGTTTGTCTCACTCAAGCCCCAGAGGTCTCTCCTCACTTCTAAACTGGTCATCTCACTCTCTTCTGATGCTTCTTCATGCTGGTGTCCTACCTGCCACCTTGCTTCCCAGACACATCCTGTGTATCTTCACCTCTTCTTAAGTCCAACTCCCCTCCAGAGAGACCAATTCAATTCACCAAACAATTAGTAAGTACCTTCTGTGTGCAAAATGCTACATGAGGTGCAGGGTAGATAGGACATACGTACTGGTCTCAAATCTAATGCAATCTAATGGGGGCAGGGAAGGAAACATGCAAAAATAAGTCTGACATAAGGGAGATAAGAGAGAGAACAGCACAGTGAAGATATCCAGGCAAATTGTCATGAGAAATTTGAGGAAGGAGAAGTCACATAGGGAGAAGGTGGAGAGAGAAGTCAAGTAAAGCTTTGCAGAGGCAATGGCACTGAAGTTGGGCCTTGAAGAAAAGGAGAAATTTGAAAAGTAGAAATGAAGAGAGAGCACGGAAATCCAGACACGGGGGACAGCATGAACAAAGGCAGAGGCAGAGGACAACGGACAAGAATGGGAATCAGAGTATGATCCTGTTTAGCTAAAACATAGAGTTTCTGACATAAGACCATAAAGGAATTCTGGAGGTAAATTGTGAAGGGTCTCAACTGCTGTGATTCAGATCTTATGCTTTATTTTATAAGAAATGGACAATTACAGAAGGATTTTTAGTAGAGGAATGATAATATTAGAACTGTAGCAGATTACTTAGGCAACAATGTGAAGAAAGAGCATAGAGTAGAGCAAGGAAGACCAGTTAAAAGGCGATTATGATGAAAAAAATGAAGACCTGGAATGGGAGTAGAGAGGAGTGTTGGGGAGGGGAATGTGAAAGATATAATAAAGGTAGAATTGATGGGTCTTTGTAGCTGATTAAATCCAGGTATAAGAAAAAGGGAGGAGCCAGTGATCATTCTGAAATTACCTTCCTGCAAGAGTGGAAGAATGATGATGCATTTAAAAATATAGAAATTAGGAGGCGGGTCATGTTTTGGGAGAAATATGAAGTGAATTTGTGTGATATATTGAGTATAAGATCCTGGCATCTGGGTAGAGCTCTCTAGCAGGCATTTGGAAAGAGAAGTTAAAGGTATAGATCTAAGAGTTATCCGCATAAAAGCATAATTGAAGTTACGGGAAAGGATGAGATCATCAAGATAGAGAATATTGAGAGAAGAGCCGGTGATAGAAGGTTATACAGTCATATTTAAGGGTTGAGAAATGATGAGGAGCCAGCAAAAGTGACAAAAAAAGAGCAGCTAGAAATTAAAGGAAAATCATGAGAGACAGGGTCACGGAAACCAAAAGAGAAAAGATCATAAGTGAAAGTAGAGGTGGCCCACAGTACCAAATACCACATCGAGGTAAAGGAGGATGAAGACACAAAAACAGTCCACTGACTTAGGGTGAAGGAGGTGATTAGTAACCTTGGAGACAATTGTTTTAGTAGTATGATGGGGATGGAAACCCATTGACCAGAACTTGAGGAGCAAATTGTTCACAAAGAAGTGGAAGTAGTGAGTATGAACTATCCTTTCTATAAGTTTGATAGTGAAGGAGAGGAGAGATAGGGGGAAATAGCCAATGGCTAGAGTGTTCACACCTTGAACCTCAGTGTTAGCTTCACCCTTAAAATCTCAAACTGGTTGCTGCCTTTCTCTGATCATCTCTGTAACTATTATCTCTACCACTCCCCTATACCTAATGAAAAATGCCCCTCTCCCTAACTGGGCTTCCTAATAGTTATTTAAGATATATGTCATAGTTCTTTTACAAAAGCCCTATTATAACACTTCATGGCAACATGGAAGTTATCCTGGCCAAACAATCCTAAAGAAAAAACCAAATGGATGAAGAATCCATCTTCCCTACATAATGGAATGCAATTAGATAATCAGTCAGTTAAGTTCATCTACCAGTATATACATCTTGAACAGGCACTGCAGATGTTTAAGTTGTACCCAGAATCACATAGAAGGTGGGCTGAATTTCATTTGAAAACATTAAAAGTACTTTTAATGATTCTAAATTGTACTTTTCTCTCTCTTTATTTCTCTCTCTCTCTTCCTCTCCTCCCCTCCGCTTCCCTCTCCTCCCCTCTTCTCTTCTTTTCTTTTCTCTCCCTCAGCATTTTCACCCCAAAATTCTCATTGCAAATCATACACTAAAATCTCCAAAGATTTAAAATTGACCCAAAAAGCAATGAAGGAACAAATTAAGGGCATAAGTAGGCTATAGCACATTAATGATAATGGCTTATGTGTAAGATATCATTTATGTATAATGGGAAAAATAGATAAACAAGTAATATTGTGAGACAAAAGGGTAACAGGCAGTCAGAGTATTACACTGGTACCTACAAAATGCTAAAATGCCCAGAAGACCCCCAATACTCTAACATCCTTTTTGTAGGATTTATGGGAAGATGTGGACAAGGATTATAAAGGATGAGGAGGAATGGATATGCTTTGATCTGTAATGACAAAGGAGGTACCCACATGAAAAAAATGCAAAGTACCATGGTGCCAATGGGATCTTTTTACTTCTATTCAAATATTACAGAAATTAGGACTCGCCTCAAAAGGGTCTCTCTACATCCCTTGGAGGATGATAATATTGACAAGTAGGACTCAAAGCCCAGATCCTCATCGCCTAGGACATTTACATTCTCCTCTGCACCCCACTATTCATCTGGTCAAGATGTAGCTGCCAGAGAATTCTGATAACAAGACTTGTGATAGACTAGTGGAAACCCTTTAAATATGTAGGGATAGGCGCTATACCATTTAAGTGGACATAAATTATTCCAGTTTTAAAAGTAGCAGAAATTGCTAAAAGGCTAATTTTGAAAGAACTAAAAGGCAAATTAGAACCAGCTAAGGAAGAATGTCATTTGTGCCTAGCAATACAGTGGGTGCTTAATGTTTACTGAGTGAATGAGCCTCCACTACAAAAGACAGATGAGTAGCTCAGAAGTTTTCCCTGAAGAGAGGATCAGAAGAGAGGTTATTGCTCCAAGGTGGCTGCTCCAGAAGTTTGTATTGTTTGAGCAATTTTGCAAAGATTCTGCTCTTAACATAAAGAAGACTAAAAAGCCCAAAAGAATCAGATCAGATGCAGCCAAAACACCATGTCTCTTGGTGACTTAGTATGTAGCAAAATAGCATTAATATGGTATTTAAACACTGGAACTTAATGGGCTGAGAGAAGGCCAAAATCACAGTTATCCATCAGCATAATTGTGATTGACTCATAGGGCAATGAAAAGGCATACAGTGTGCATAAGTAGGCTATAGCATAAGAAGAAACACAGCATCTGTTTTGGGAACTTAAAATTATGGGATTTTAGAGTTGAATGGGCATTTAAGGATAATCTAATTAAGCCCACTCACTTAATATTTTACAAAAGAGGGAGCTAAAAACAGGGGATCTGGGATTTGCTCAGCTAGTTAATGTCAGAGCCAGGTCTGGAAATCAGGCCATGGTATTTCCAATCCAAAATTCCTTTAACTACATTATACTGCTTTCTGTTTAGGGTTTGTTGTGGTTTTTTTCCCTTGTTCCATTTGTCATGATTTGGTTTATCTATCTGTTACATAAGTGAATTAACTAACTTTATTTCATAAGTGAATTAACTAATTTATGCTTTGATAGAAGTAGGCTGTGACCTATTACCAAGGACTTGTTCTCCAGATGTGGCATTCATATATCAGTCATCAAGGACATTTATGAGTGGAAAAGGAGGTAGAAAGTCACATATTGAGAGAAGAGAGAAACAAATAGTCAATTCGAGGGCTACACTGGTTTCTGAGATTTTTTTTTTAATCAGAGGAAGTCTGCCAGCATGCTAGATAGCTCTTCTATGGAAGATTTATGGAAAGATATAGATAAGATTCACAACGAATGAAGAGATAATAATGAGCTGTGACCTATAGAGGTAGAGGCAGTAACCACAGGAATGAGATGAGAGATTCACAGAAATATCATATCAACGTATGTTTTGTTGTTATAAATACAAGTTTATCTTTTTAAAGGTAGAAATGCTCAAAAGGTAGAAATGCTCAAATGACTCTGGCTGTGAGAAGAGAGAAGGGATGTATTAGGAGAGGAAGGTGATATCACGAAAAGATGGCAACAAAAATGAAAATAAACCACAAAAAAATGTGAAAGCTGGTATTATTTTCCTGGGGTCCTTATTTCTGTTATCCTAAATCTGTCAACACCCAAATTAAACAGGTTGTCATATCTGTTCTATTACTCGAAAAAGAAGCACTAGTACCCACTGTTTTGTTGGTCAGTCATTTTTCAGTCATGACAGACTATTTGTGATCCCATTTGAGGTTTTCTTGGCAAAGATACTGGAGTGGTTTGCATTTCCTTTTCTAGCTCATTTTAAAGATGAGGAAACTGAGGCAAACAGGGTTAAGTGACTTGCCCAGGGTCATACAGCTAGTAAGTATCTGAGGCCAAACTTGAACTCAAGAAGATGAGTCTTCCTAACTTCAGGGCCAGCACTCTATCTACTGTACCACCTACATGCCTGCCATTTAACAGTCCTTTTTAGGAGCCACCCACCTAACAAAAGGGCAGTTGGGTGGTACAGTGCAAAGAGTGCCAGACCTGGAGTCAGGAAGACTTGTCTTCATGTGTTCAAATCCAACCTCAGACACTTACAAGCCATGTGACCCTGGGTAAGTCATTTCACCCTTTTTACCTCAGTTCCTCATCTATAAAATGAGCTAGAGAAGGAAATGGCAAACCACTCCAGTATCTTTGCCAAGAAAACACGAAGAGTTGGACATGACTGAAACAACTAAACAGTAACACCTAACAAAAACAAATAAACAAACCGACCCTCACACTGGCTATGGAGATGTCACAGTACGCACATTATATACTTATATATCTGGGGGAGAGTAGAAGGAAAAGGAAAAAGAACAAGCCAGGAATCAGAGCAAGAAACTAAAGAGACTAAACAAACCTAGCCATCTGAAACCAAGTGCCATCAAAAGTCGTGGGTTTCTAATTCCTCCCAAAGGGCTCTGGGTTGAGTTCAAAGACTGGGCAGGGCCAGAGAGGAAAGAGAGATGAAGAAGAATTCCTCTAGCCCAGAACAAAAACATGCAAATGTGGAGATTGGTACAAAATTGCTACAAAGTCAAGTATAAGAAAGCATTCACTGAACAAAGGAAGGGTAGCAATTGCATAGCCCTGAAGGGACTCACTTTTTCACCTTGGGCCATAGGACATGTACTAATGATAGCACTGCTTCCCTCTCTCCCCTCCATGCTATCATACCTTCTATCTTGGCAGGAGGGGGCTTAAAATTGTGGCTTGTTAGACTGTTTCTGGCAATCCTCACCAACCTCCACACCTCTGAGCCTAGGGGGAAAAAAGGAGGCTGCTCAGCATATTCATCCTATTTACTTCAATAATATTCTGTCTCTTGCCCCTGTTAACTTTGCAGAGGCCATTCCTCTCGGGCCTGTACTCTACTCCTTCTCTATCTTTGCTCTTAAAATCCTTGGCATGCTTCAAAACTCAGCTCAAAGCTCATCTTTGCTATGAATCCTTTCCTGATCCTCTCCTCTAAAAACTACCCTGTATTTACTTTATATATACAAAAACACATATGTATATATACACAATGTATCTATTACACACATATTATATTTACTTATGTGTCCATGTTGTTTCTCCTGATAGATGTAAGCTCCTTGAGGGCAGGGACTCTTTCACACCTAGCACAGTGCCTTGCAGGAAATAGGTGCTTAATAAATGCTCATTGATTGATTGACTTGCCAATTACATACAAATCATATGTGAATATATTTGCAAGTCACCTGTATCATATACATAGATACGGCCTTCCTGAAAAATTACGAGGAAGGGTGCAAATCATGGAAAGTTGCCAAGAGTCATTCAGTCTTTGAAGAGGGACAAGTAGCTAGTCACTTCCAATTCCCAGACTAAATTGTGAATTCTGACCCCTCTTGGGGTCAGAAGATTTAAAGAAGAAAAGGGAAGAAAAGGAAGTACCAAGAGTAAAAGGAAAGAACCCTAGAAAAATCAATGTTGGCTGGAAGGGACAGAGAAAACTAAAGGTCAATCAAAGTAGACTTTGAAGTGCCTTCAAGCACTTGAAGGCTGGCAAAACACATTACATATGCTATTTCATTTGATCCTGCCAACAAACCTGTAAAATAGATGCTATTATTATCCCCATTTTACAGAAAAAGAAACTGAGGCTGAGAGAGGCTAAATGATTTACCCAGGATCACACAGCTAGTAGCTGAGACAGAATTTGAACTCCAGACTCCATGACCTTTGTTCTATGCAGTATGAACAGAATCATATTATAACTTACAAACAGAAACACTTGTAGTCAATTAATTACAAATAATTAGCTATCTCCTAAATGATCTGAACCAAGTGACATTAACGTCAATCACCTAATAATGTATATTAATCAGTAATAGACATTGACTGATCAATATCAGTAATAACTAGGGAGCTTCACAGCTCCAGTAGTTTTTCAGACCTTACCTCTAGAGAAATGCTATTCTAGTACAATGATTTGCAAGGAGTGCTTTAAAGGCACTGTGGTCCATAACTTTGTCATTGTTTTCACCATGTCACTTTCCTTATTGAAAAATCATCAGGAGCTCCCAATATTAATTACAGGATGTCCAAATACACTTCTTCGTCTGGCATTTAAGGCCCTCGACAAATTTGACTTACTAACTTTTAAAATCTTTTAACAAAATCTCACAATTAGAAGAGACCATAGAGGCCATCCACTCTAACCAATCTAGACCTGTATAAGATTCTCCTCTGTGATACTCTCAACAAATACTCATCCACCCTTCACTTGAAGATTTCTAATCAAGTGGAGCACTTTTGGCTAGCTCTAGTTGTTAAGGAATTTTCCCCTCACATCAAGCTAAAATTTATTTTTCTATACTTCAGCCCACTTGTTTCCAGTTCTGATCAATGTGGCCAAGCCAAGCAAGGCCAGTCTCCTATTCCATATAATGGCTCTTCACATACCAGGAAATAGCTATCGTGCCCCACCCCACCTTCACCAGGCTAAATAACCCAGTTCCTTCAACTAACACTTATATGGGATGGTGAGACCCTTCATCACCCTGCTTACTCACTTCTGGGGTCTCCCTCACTTACTAATGTGCTTTCTAAAATACAGCACTCAGAACTCAGCACAATGATCCCACTGTACTCTGTCCTGATCAGGCTACATCTGGATCACATTCCTAGTCTTGGACAATATACCCTATCCAAATGCAGCTTAAGATTACATTACCCAACCCTCCATCTACTATCTCTGTGCCTTTGTTCTGGCCGTCCTCCATGTTTGGAATGTAATCCTTAGTTTCCTTCAAAACTCTGCCTTAAGCATCACTTTTGGGGCGGCTAGGTGGCGCAGTGGATAGAGCACCGGCCCTGAAGTCAGGAGGACCTGAGTTCAAATATGGCCTCAGACCAAACACTTGACCCTGGGCAAGTCACTTAACCCCAACTGCCTAAGCCAAAAAAAAAAAAAAAAAAAAAGCATCACTTTCTACATGAAGTCTTTCTTGATCTGACCAAATGTTAGCACCACCTAAATGTGCATCTTATATCTATTGTGTATGGGTTTTGTACATATTAATCTACATACATGTTATCTCTCTCAGTAGAATGTACATTACTTATCTTACATTAATTAAATTAAGGAGTCAGGGACTGTTACATTTTTGTCTTTGAATCCCCAAAGCCTAGCAAAGTGCCTGGGACCTATCATAGGCAATAAATAAATGTAGCTGATAAATTGATTGATTAACTTTTTAGTTGCTATATCACAGTGGTGCATATGTCCGAGGCATAATAGTATAGCAGATAGAATATAGGACTTGGACTTAAGAAAATCTGGATCTAATGCAGTAGTCAATGACTACAGTAATCTACTGATTGATAAACCCAAAGACTCCAGCTTCTGGGATAAGAACTCACTATTTAACAAAAACTACTGGGAAAACTAGAAATTAGTATGGCAGAAACTAGGCATAGACCAACATCTTACACCATATACCAAGGTAAAGAAAAAATGGGTACATAATTTAGAAATAAAGGCTAACATGATAAGCAAACTAAGAGAGCAAGGAATAGTTGACCTGTCAGATTTATGGAGAACAGAAGAATTTATGACCAAACAAGAGATAAAAAACCATTATAAAATGCAAAATGGATAATTCTGATTACATTAAATTGAAAAGTCTTTGCACAAACAAAGCCAATACAACCAAGATTAGTAGGGAAGCAGAAAGCTGGGAAACAATTTTTTACAACCAGTGTCTCTGATAAAGGCCTCATTTCTAAAATACGCAGAGAAATTTTTAAGAATACAAGTCGTTCCCCAATTGACTGATGGTCTAAGGATATGAACAAGCAGTTTTCAGATGAAGAAATTAAAGCTATCAACTGTTATATAAAAAAATGCTCTAAATCACTATTGATTAGAGAAATGCAAATCAAAACAGCTCTGAGGTAGCATATCATATCTATCAGATTGACTAACGTGACAAAACAGGAAAATGATAAATGTTGGAGAAGATATGAGAAAGTTGGAACATTAATGCATTATTGGTGGAGTTGTGAAATGATCCAACCATTCTGGAGACCAATTTGGAATTATGCCCAAAGGGCTATAAAACTGTGCATACCCTTTGACCCAGCAATACCACTACTAGGTCTATATCCCAAAGAGATCATACAAATGGGAAAGGGACCCACATGTACAAAAATATTTATAGCAGCTCTTTTTGTGATGGCCAAGAATTGGAAACTGAGGGGATGCCCATCAATTGGGGAATGGCTGAACAAGTTGTGGTATATGAATGTAATGGAATACTATTGCTCTAAAAGAAATGATGAACAGGCTGACTTCAGAAAAACCTGGAAAGACTTGTATGGTCTGATGCTGAGTGAAGTGAGCAGAACCAAGAGAACGTTATACACAATAACAGCCACGTTGTGCGATGATTAATATTGATAAACTTCACACTTCCCAGTAATACAAGGATCTAAGACATCTCCAAAGGCCTCAGGATGGAAATGCTATCCACATCCAAAGAAAGAACTATGGAATTTGAATTGCTATTTTTTTTCTCTCCTGTTGAGTTTTGTTTCCTCTTTCTGGTAGTTCCTCCTATTGGTTCTAATTTTTACTTACAACATCACTAATGTGAAAATATGTTTAATAGGAACGTATATGTGGTGGGGAGGAAGGGGGAGAAAAATTTTAAACTCAAAAGCATATGGAAGTGATTGTTGATAAATCAAAATAAATTAATAAAAAATTTAAAAAAAAAGAAATGATGAGCAGGTGGACTTGAGAAAAACCTGGAAAGACTTACATGAACTGATGCTGAGTGAAGTGAGCAGAACCAGGAGAACATTGTACACAGTAACAGCCTCATTGTGCAATGACTAACTTTCATAGGTTTAGCTCTTCTCAGCAATGGAAGTATCTAAGACAACTCCAAAAGACTCATGATGGAAAATGCTATCCACAACCAGAAAAAGAACTATGGAGTCTGAATGCAGATCGAAGCATACTATTTTCCCTCTCTCTTTTTGTTTTGTTTCTTCTTTCTTGTGGTTCTTCCCATTGGTTCTAATCCTTCTTTGTAACGTGACTAATGTGAAAATATGTTTAATATGAATGTATATGAAGAGCCTATATCAAATAACATGCCATCTTGGGGAGGCTGAAGGGGGGAGAGGAGGAGGAAATTTAGAACTCAAAATCTTATGGAAGTGAATGTTAAAAACTAAAAATTAATTAATTTTTAAAAAAAAGAAAATCTGGGTCTAAATTCCATCTCTGACTTTTATTATTTCTGGACAAGTCTAAAAAACAAAAGCAGAGCAGAACTAAAAGTCAAGCAAAGCAGACTTGGAAGCAAAATAATAACTAATATTAACAATAGCTAGTATTTATAGCAATAGCTTGCTGCAGGAAGCACTTAAAGGTTTGTATAGCATTTTACCCATGTTGTCTCATTTGATCTTCACAACACTCCTGTAAGGTAGATGCTGTTATTATCCTCATTATACAGAAGAGGAAACTGGGACGAAGAGAGGTTAAGTAACTTGCCCAGGGTCACAAAGCTAGCAAGTATTTGAAGCAAGATTTGAACTCAACTCCACGATCTGCATCTCTCCAATTCTTTCACAAGGAAAGAATGAGGGAGTTTGTCAAATGCTTTGGTGAACTGTAACTATAGCATCCTCCTGATCTACCTATAAAATAACCCTGTCATAAAAGGAAATTACATTAATCTGGCAGAATCTATCTTTAGTGAAGTCATGTTGGCTCTTTGTGGTCACTGCTTCCTCTTCTAAATATTCAATAGTCATCCCTTTAATAATATAGCATAGAATTTTACTAGGGATTGAAGTTGAGTTCATTGACCTTCAGTTTTCAGATTCTGTTCTCCTTTGTTTTTAAAAACTGGGATGATATTTGCCCTCTTCCAGCTCTGTGAACCCTCTTCCATTCATGATTTTTTGAAACTTCGCCACCACATTTGCCAATTCTTTCAGTACCAGGATTGTAGTTCATTTGAGCCTGGTGACTTGAGCTCACCAAGAGCCAAGTAGAAATTCTCTTATCATATTTTATCTTAGGTTTCCATTCCTTATTAGACAGTTTTGTTCTGTGATTTGTTCCCAAAGATCATCCCATTTGCAGCAAACAAAAGCAAAATTAGTTGAGCAGCCTTATTTTCTATCTGGTACCTGTTATCATCACACTCTAAGATGTATGGGGTATATGGGATGTTAAGGAAGGACTAGCATATCTGGTATGAGGGCTTGCTAAATCCCTTTCAGGGCTGCTTATCCAAGTTTGGTGTCCACCTGCCATCTAACTCTCACCTGAGGCTACAAGAAGCTGCAGCATGCACAGTAGCCACACCCTAATAAAACCATCTTGGCAGATGGACTAAACCAGTGGAGGGTAACTAACAGTCCTCAAACCTATTGGTGACTTAGGGGGACGTCTACCACAAGCAAGTGAAGATTTTTTGAGAACAATTTGTTCCAAGGCCATGAAGGTGGCTAAAGCAGGCACTGTGTAGTGCTTCGGTCAAGCATCAAAGTCACCAAGGTCATCCACTGCATCCCTGGGCCATCACTAGTCTTCTTAACTTTTTTCTTGCCACTGGAGTTTGGTGATTCTGGAAGAGAGAATAAGGCTGATGACTGCAATTCTGCCTCACTTAAATCTAATTCATTTGCAAATAAAGAAGGCAGGCAGAGCCAAGATGGTGGAGTAAAAGCAGTGACTTACTTGAGCTCTCCCCCAAACCCCTCCAAATACCTATTAAAAATGGCTCTAAACAAATTCTAAGGCAGCAGAACCCACAAAAAGACAGAGTGAAACAAATTTCCAGCCAAAGACAGCCTGGATGGTTGATCAGAAAGATATATCGTGCCAGGTGGGGAGAGGAGCACAGTTTGGCGTGGGCGCACAGGCTGCAGCGAACCTGGAGCAGGCCTCAGAGGACTGAATTGCAGGCAACTGTGGTGGTTTCCAGACCTCTCAACCCATGAACTCCAGAGAGAACTTAGAAGATCAGTGGGAAAAGTCTGTTTCTACAGTGGTAAGAGAGAAGCCGCAGGATCCCAGCCCCATTCCCTGGGGTGGCGGCTGCTTCCTGAGCTTCTGGCCCACAGAATGAAGGGAAATCCAGTGGCTAATCAGAGGGGGATTGCAGGGATCTCTCTGCTGCTGCAGGATTCTCTTGCTTTGCCTGTACTTGGATCTGGGTCACAGTTCTGGGTGGCAGTCCTGGGGTGAGGAGGAGCGCTGGCCTGGTGGAGCTTGTAGTGGCTGCAGAGAGAAAACCCTCCTTACAGTTCCAAGATAGAAAAGAGTGCTTGTGGTCACTCATAGACCAGAGCACAGGCCAGGAAAGGAGTAAATACCTTGCCCTTGATCTTGGAAGAGCTGAAAATTTACAGGTCCCTAAAAGTATCTCTGAAAACAACTACACAAAACCCCTGAAGCTTGGGACAGTACATTCTCCACACTGGAAACAGACTCCTACCTTAACAAAGAGTTTATAACTCAAGTAATTGGCTGAGATCATGAGCAAGTAGCGCAAAAAGAGTCAGACTATATTATGTTACTTTGGTGACAAAGAAGATCAAAACACACAACCAGAAGAAGACAGTGAAGTCAAAGTTCCTACATCCAAAGCCTCCAAGAAAAATATGAATTGGCCCCAGGCCATGGAAGAGCTCAAAAAGGATTTTGAGAAGCAAGTAAGAGAAGTAGAGGAAAAACTGAGAGTGATGCTAAGGAGACCCAAAAAAATACTGAAGAAAATAACACCTTAAAAAATAGCCTAACCCAAATGGCAAAAGAGGTCCAAAAAGCCAATGAGGAGAAGAATGCCCTAAAAAGCAAAATTGGCCAAAAGGAAAAGGAAGTACAAAAGCTTACTGAAGAAAATACTTCCTTAAAAATTAGAATGGAGAAATTGGAAGATAGAGACAATTTGAGAAATCAAGGCACTGTAACACTAATCCAAAGGAATAAAAAAATAGAAGAGAATGTGAAATATCTCATTGGAAAAACAACTAACCTGGAAAATAGATCCAGGAGAGAGAACTTAAAAATTATTGGACTATCTGAAAGCCATGATCAAAAAAAGAGCCTAGACATCATATTTCAAGAAATTATCAAGGAAAATTGCCCTGATATTTTAGAACCAGAGGGCAAAATAGAAATTGAAAGAATCCATCGATCACCTCCTGAAAGAGATTCCCAAAGGAAAACTCCTAGGAATGTTGTAGCCAAATTCTAGAATTCCCAGGTCAAGGAGAAGATATTGCAAGCAGCCAGAAGGAATCAATTCAAGTACTGTGGAAACACAACCAGGATAACACAAGATTTAGCAGTTTCTACATTAAGGGTCCGGAGGGCATGGAGTATGATATTCCGGAGGGCAAAGGAGATAGGCCTACAACCTGGAATCACTTACCCAACAAAACTGAGTATAATCCTACGGGGTAAAAAATGGTAATTCAATGAAATAGGGGACTTTCAAGCATTCCTGTGGAAAAGACCAGAGCTGAATAGAAAATTTGACCTTCAAATACAAGACTCAAGTGAAATATGGAAGAGGTAAACAGGAAAGAGAAATCATAAGAGACTTATTAAGGTTGAACTGTTTACATTCCTGCAAGGAAAGATGATATTTGTAACTCATGAGTCCTTTGTCAGTATTAGGGTAGTGGGAGGGAAAATATTATATGTATGTATAGATAGAGGACACAGGGTGAGTTGAAGATGAAGGGGTGATATCTGGAAAATAAAATTAAGGGGTGAGAGAGGATTATACTGGGAGAAGGAAAAAGGAAGAAGTAGAATGGGATAAATCACTTCACATGAAACAGAAAAGACTTTTACAGTGGAGGGGAAATGGGGGAAAGTGAGAGGCAATGAGTGAATCATATTCTCATATATTTGGCTTAAGGAGGAAATAACATACACATTGGGGTATGGAAATCTATCTTACCCTACAGGAAAATAAGGTGGAAAGGGGACAAGAGGGCAGGGGGTTGATAGAGGGGAGGGCAGACTGGGGGAGGGGATAATCAAAAGCAAACACTTCTGAGGAGGGTCAGGATCAAAAGAGAGAATAGAATAAATGGGGGGTAGGATAGGATGAAGGAAAACATACTTAGTTTTTCACAACAGGACTACTATGGAAGTGTTTTGCATGGCTCCACATATATAACCTGCATCGAAATGCTTGCCTTTTCAATGAGGGTGGGTGGGGAGGGAGGAAGGGAGAAAATTTGTAACCCAAAGTTTTAAAAACACATGTTAAAAATAAAAAAAGGGGGGCAGCTAGGTGGCACAGTGGATAGAGCACTGGCCCTGAAGTCAGGACGACCTGAGTTCAAATACGGCCTCAGGCACATAACACTTAACTAACTGTGTGACTCTGGGCAAGTCACTTAACCCCAATTGCCTCACCAAAAAAATTAAATAAATAAATAAATAAATAAATAAATGAATGAATGAATGAATGAATAAATAAATAAATGAATGGATGAATGAATAAATAAATAAATAAATAAATACATAAATAAGTGAATAGATAAATGAATGCATGAATGAATAAATAAATAAAAATTTTAAATTTAAAAAAATTCTAATTCATTTGCAAGTCAAGACATTACACTGTGATGTCATTGGTCCTCTTGGAAAATTAATAGTCAACAAAAACATCACCATACTCTGTTTCCTGAACTAGCCCTTTGTTTATATTCTTTTCCCCAATATGGCTTAATTTTTTCCCGTTTCCTTAGCTTTCCTTGACAGCCACAGCTCATTCTGAGGTTTATTGTTCCTGACATACCTCCTACAAGTCTATGCCATGTTTTTCTATTTGTCTTCCATTATCTGCCTTTGCTTCTGTCTTCTATACACATACTTTTAAAACCTAGGGTTGATAAGTTCCATGAGTATCTATGTAAGTCTCTTTAAATAATTCTTTCTTCTCCTCCTCACTAGACTTTCTCTTTCTATCTCCAGAGTTTCATTCTTGAGCACCTACGATGCCTACCTAGCTGACTTCTACTAAAAATGTTTAGTCCTATCTTTTCTGTGAACTCTTTGAAGTAATGTAAGGTTCATGTCAAACTATCTTCAGCTTTTCCTTCCTTTCCTTCTCTACCACTAATTCTAGGCAAAGTGGATAAAGTGATTAGATTGGAATCAAGAATACCTGAGTTCAAAATTTGCCTCAGACACTTTTTGGTTATGTGACCCTGGACAATTCACATCCAGCCTGAGTTTCCTTAATTATAAAATAATGGAGGTAGGGGATGGACTCAATGGTCTCTAAGATTCCTTCCAGCTCTAAATATATGAACCTACAATCCTATGGTCACTCCCCACCCAGACTCTATTCTCTAGCCAAATTGGTCTCCCCTAAATACACCTCACATATAACCTATATCCTTGCATCTTCTAGTCTAGAAGGTCTCCCTATTCCAGTTCAAATCCTACTTATTCTTCCAGTTTCCTTTTGTGTTATTCATCTGGCACTTAATGATATACCACTCTGCATTGCTATCTTTTTTATTTATATATGCTTTATCTATCCAAGATTATATTATATAATGGTAGATAGTATGTTAAACTTAGAATCAGAAAGACCTAGGTTAATATCTCATTTCTGATATTTACTAGCAATAGTCACTTAATCTCTCTGAGTCTCAGTTTCCTCATTTGTAAAATGTAATAATACCTGTAGTACCTACCTCAAAGGATTATTATAAGACTCAGAAGAAATAATATATGCAAAATTCTCTGCAAACAATAAAGCTCTATGTAAATGTCATCATTATTATTATAACCTTGAGGACAGTGAACATGATATCTACTTCCTTATTTCTCCCTTTACAACTTACAAATAAATAGGTGCTCAAATATTTGTTGAATATATTCTAAATTATCTGGTCCCAAAATATAAGGGTGGGATGCTTTAGTGTTCCAATCGGGACAGAAAAAAAAGAAGGGAATAAAGGGAGGCTTTATGATGGTAAAGTCACCAGCCCCACAAAAAGGCATACACAGTGCCTTGAAAGCAATGGCTGTTTTTGCCTTCCTTTGTATTCTCAGCATTGAGTATAGTGCCTGGCACATAGGAAGTGTTTAATAAATGCTTACATACTTGACTTGCTGCTCCTGCCACAACCACAGCCAACCTAGTTAAGGAGAGATATGATTGAATTTGTCTTAACGCTATACTGTGACTACCTACAATCACAAGGAAAGAGGAGAGGGAATTTTAAAAAGAAGAGGAGGGAGAGGAAGTCCAAGAGCATAAAGCACTTTCCAGAAGGACATCAAATGTGAAACTCTCATCGCTTGTCTTCTCCATTTCCATCTTCATCTATACTTGTAAATCCAGGGTTCTGCCCCCTCTAATCCCACTCATCTCCCAATTTTTATGCCCTTACCACAAGGGACATGAATCATAGTGTTCAACACTTCTGGAGGGGTGAGGTAATCAGGAAAAGAAGGGCTAGGGGTACCTAGACACTACCTACAAAAAAATGGTTTTGGGTTTAGAAAATTTGAGAATCCAGTGCCATACCAACCAAACTACCAAAAAATTATTTTATAGAGTTAGAAAAAATAATAACAAGATTCATTTGGAAGAACAAAAGGTCCAGAATATCAAGGGAACTAATGAAAAGAAATGCAGAGGAAGGTGGCCTAGCCATTCCAGATCTTAAATTGTATTATAAAGCAGTAATCATCAAACCTGCTTGGTACTGGCTAAGAAATAGAGTGGTGGAGCAGTGGAATAGGTTAAGTATGCAAGACACAGTAGTTGACTATAGTAATATATTATTTGATAAACCCAAAGACCCCAGCTTCAGGGATAAGAACCCACTCTGAAAAAAACTGCTGGGAAAATTGGAAAAGAGTATGGCAGAAACTAGGCATAGACCAAAATCTCACACCATATACCAAAAAAAGTCAAAATGGGTACATGATATAGATATAAAGGCTGATACTATAAGCAAACTGGGAGAGCAAGGAATAGTTTACCTGTCAGATCTATGGAGAACAGAAGAATTCATGACCAAACAGGAGATAGAGAACATTACAAAAAGCAAAATAGATAATTTTGATTACATTAAATTGAAAAGTTTTTGCACAAACAAAGCCAATGCACCTAAGATCAGAAGGAAGGTAGAAAATTGGGAAAGAATTTTTACAACCAGTCTCTCTGATAAGGGCCTCATTTCTAAAATATATAGAGAATTAAGTCAAATTTATAAGAATACAAGCCACTCCCCACTTGATAAATGGTCAAAGGATATGAATAGACAGTTCTCAGATGAAGAAATTAAAGCCATCTATAATCATATGAAAAAATGCTCTAAATCACTATTGATTAGAGAAATACAAATCAAAACAACTCTGAGGTAGCACATCACACCTATCAGATTGGTCAAGATGACAAAACAAGAAAATTATAAATGTTGGAGAAGATGTGGGAAAATTGGAACACTAATGCATTGTTGGTGGAGTTGTGAAATGATCCAACCATTTTGGAGAGCAATTGGGAACTATGCCCAAAGGGCTATAAAAATGTGCATACCCTTTGACCCAGCAATAGCATTTCTAGGGCTATATCCCAAAGAGATCATACAAATGGGAAAAGGACCCACATATACAAAAATATTTATAGCAGCTCTTTTTGTGATGGCCAAGAATTGGAAATTGAGGGGATGCCCATCAATTGGGGAATGGCTGAACAAGTTGTAGTGTATGAATGTAATGGAATACTATTGCTCTATAAGAAATGATGAACAGGCTGACTTCAGAGAAACCTGGAAAGACTTGTATGGTCTGATGCTGAGTGAAGTGAGCAGAACCAAGAGAATGTTGTACACAATAACAGCCACGTTGTGTGATGACTAATACTGATAAACTTAACTCTTCCCAGCAATACAAAGATATAAGACATCTCCAAAGGCCTCAGGATGGAAAATGCTATCCACATCCAAAGAAAGAACTATGGAATTTGAATGCAGATTGAAGCATACCATTTGCTATTTTTTTTCTTCTGTTGAGTTTTGTTTCCTCTTTCTGGTGGTTCCTCCTATTGGTTCTAATTCTTACTTACAACATCACTAATTTGAAAATATGTTTAATAGGAATGTATATGTATAGCCTATATCAGATTGTGTGCTGTCTTGGGGAGGGTAGTGGGGAGGAAGGGGGAGAAAAATTTTAAACTCAAAAGTATATGGAAGTGATTATTGATAAATCAAAATAAATTAATAAAAAATCAAAAATTTAAAAATTTAAAAAAAGAAAATTTGAGAGTTGTTGACCTATTTGCATTGACACATGCTACTCTGTGTGCAGCTCATAAAATTTTCAAGGAAACTTGAAATGATCCTGCCTTGAGTCACAAATGGACAAGAAACATCAATTTATGAATGATACATGAACATTTTGGAAAGTACTTGCATCTTATGATTGATTGTGGCTTAGACAACAAGCCCTAAAGAACATGAAACACAATCAAATATTAATAACTTAATCAAACACCAGGACTTGGCAGTGTTGCAAGGATAATTTTTTCACATATACAAAGGGTTTTTTTTTTCATGCACTCAATGACAAATATTAACATATCCCTATTCCTCTTACCTTGGAACCAACTGAAGAGTATGCCAGAATTGATTGCACAGTATGTATAGAATCCATCTAAAAGGGAGAAAAACATTTTGAACTTGAAAAGAACCAAATTGCTCCAAATATTCTCCTTGGTCTGTCCCTGGGAGTTTTGTCCTGGAACAATGGCATTAAGAGTCTAAATCAATCCTCATGAAGAGACTTTAGATTTTGGCAATAATGGGTAAAAGGGAAACAGTTCTGTGGCTTAGAGATAACAGCTGGCAGGATTAAACATGTTCAAAGACCAAGGTACAGAACACTTATAGAATCACATTCTACCCTTACTTTTCTTCTATTGGAAAAACAACAGTGCTGAATAAAATATCTGCCATTTCATCAGAGAATCATCTCATGTTATCCAGATGGGACTTTAGAGATTCAGAAGAGGTAGGGTTGTTTTAGCATCTGAGACATGGAATTGTTATAGCTATTAATAAAGGAAGCCAGCGTTTTAGGTCTAAATTATGTACAAGATATGCCAGTTCATTTTTAATTAATCAAGGAGTTTAGGTAAAATGAACTGAAGCAACATATAGCATTGCCATGCTATTTAAGGTGAGCTGTCCTAGAGGAGAAAAGGGTAATACAGAAGAAAATGCCACTTCACTGGCCACAGATATTACTAGGAATGAGACGATAGATCAGATGCCTCAAATGGTAGAGACAGAATTCGTATCTATCTTATACATAAATAGGTTTTTGCATGTCATCTCCTTCATTGGAATGTTAACTCTTTGGGGTTGGGGGGAGAGCCAAGATGGTAAAGTAAAAGGAGTGACTTCCTTGAGCCCTCCCCCAAACTCCACCAAATATCTGTAAAAAATGACTCTAAACAAATTCTAGAGCAGCAGAACCCACAAAAAAACAGAGTGAAACAAGACAACCTGGATGTTCAATGAAAAAGGTCTGTTGCACCAGGGTGAGAGAGGAGCGGGCCAGCACAGATTGAGCCCCAGCAGACCGGGAGCAGGCCCCAGGGGACTAAATCACTGGCAGCTGTGGCAACCCACAGCTTCTCAACCCACAAACGCCCAAGACAACTTAAAAGGTCAGTGGGAAAGGTCTGTTGGGCCTGGGTGAGAGAGGACCGCAGACCAACCCCTGCCCCAGCACAGCCCTGGAGCAGCGGCGGTGGCAGCAGTTGTTTCCAGAGCTCTCAGCCCACAGACGGTAAGAGTATCAACTGATACTCAACAACTGATCAGGAGATTACAGGGGTCTCTTTACTGGCACTGAGGGAGGATTCTGTTACTTTGCCCGTACTTGGGTCTAGGTCACAGTTCTAGCTGGCAGTCCTGGGGTAAGGAAGAGCACTGACATAGCAGAGGTTGGGGCAGCAGTGGAAAGGGAACCCTTCTCACAGTTCCAGGTCAGAAAAGAGTGCTTGTGATCACTCACAGACCAGAGCACAGGCCAGGAGAGAGTAAACATCTCTCCTTAGATCATACCACCTTGGAAGAACTGAAAATTTACAGGTCCCTAGAAGTATCTCCAAAAACAGCTGCACAAAACCCCTAAATCTTGGGACAGTACACCCTCCTCACTGGAACCTTACCTTAACAAAGAGTTAAAAAGTCAAGTAATTAGTTGGGAAAATGAACAAACAACAGAAAAAATTCAGATTATAAAAACTTACTTTGGTGACAAGGAAGATCAAAACATACAATCAGAAGAAGACAACAAAGTCAAAGTTCCTATACCCAAAGCTTCCAAGGAAAATATGAATTGGTCTCAGGCCATGGAAGAGCTCAAAAAGGATTCTGAAAATCAAATAAGAGAAGTAAAGGAAAAAGTAGGAAGAGAAATGAGAGTGATGTAAGAAAATAATGAAAAATGAGTCAACAGTTTGATAAGGAGACCCCAAAAAATACTGAAGAAAATAACACCTTAAAAAATAGACTAGACCAAATTGCAAAAGAGGTCCAAAGAGCCAATGAGGAGAATAGTGCCTTAAAAAGCAGAATTGGCCAAGTGGAAAAAGAGGTTCAAAAACTCACTGAAGAAAATAATTCCTTAAAAATTAGAATGGAGCAAATGGAAGCTAATGACTTTATGAGAAATCAAGAAACTACAAAACAAAACCAAAAGAATGAAAAAATAGAAGACAATGTGAAATATCTCATTGGAAAAACAATTGATCCAGAAAATAGATCCAGGAGAGATAATTTTAAAGTTATTGGACTACCTGAAAGCCATGATCAAAAAAAAAGAGCTTAGACATCATCCATTAAGAAATTCTCAAATAATACTGCCCTGATATTCTAGAACCAAAGGGTAAAATAAAAATTTAAAGAATCCACCAATCACTTCCTGAAAGAGATCCCAAAAGGAAAACTCCCAGGAATATTATCGCCAAATTCCAGAGTTTGCAAGTCAAGGAGAAAATATTGCAAGCAGCCAGAAAGAAACAATTCAAGTATTGTACAAACACAATCAGGATAACACAAGATTTAGCAACTTCTACATTAAGGGATTAGAGGGCTTGGAATGTGATATTCCAGAAATCAAAGGAGCTAGGTTAAAACCAAGAATCACCTACTCAGCAAAACTGCATGTAATCAATGAGGAGGAAAAAGTGATATTCAATGACAGAGAGGAATTTGATGCATTCTTGAGAAGTAAGACCAACATAGAAAAATTGACTTTCAAATATAAGACTCAAGAGAAGCATGAAAAGGTAAACAGGAAAGAGAAATCATAAGGGACTTATTCAAGTTGAACTATTTATATTCCTACATGGAAATATGATATCTGTAACTCATGAGACCTTTCTCATTATTAGGGTAGCTGAAGGGATTATATATAGACAGAGGGCACAGAGTGAGTTGAATATGAAGGGATATCTAAAAAATAAAATTAATGGGTGAGAAAGGAATATACTGGGAGAGGAAAAAGAAAGAGGTAGAATGGGGTAAATTATCTCACATAAAAGAGGCAAGAAAAAAGCTTTTACAGTGGGGCGGGGGGAGTGAGAGGGAGTGAGTGAACCTTACCCTCATCTGATTTGGAGGAGGGAATAACATACATAGTCAATTGGATATAGAAATCTAACTTACCCTACAGGAAGGTAGGGAGGAGGAAATAAGAGAGAAAAAGAAGAGAGGGTGGATTGGGGGAGGGGAGTAATCAGAAACAACCTCTTTTGAGAAGGGACAGGGTCAAAGAGAAATAAATTGGGGGTGGGAGAGGAAGGAGGGAAATATAGTTAGTCTTTCACAACATGACTATTATAAAAGTGTTTTGCATGACTACACATGTACAACCTATATTGAATTGCTTGCTTTCTCAATGAGGGTAGGAAAGGAGGGTGGGAGGGAGAGAATTTGAAACTCAAAGTTTTAAAAATAAATGTTAAAAATTGTTTTTACATGCAACTGAGAAATAAGATATATAAGCAATGGGGTATAGAAATCTACCTTACCTTACAGGAAAACAGAAGGAGGAGGGGATAATAAAATGGGTGAGGGTGATAGAAGGGAGGGCAGATTGGGGGAAGGGGCAATAAGAATGAACTCTGTCTTGGGGTAAGGGGAGGGGAGAGATGGGGAGAAAATTTGGAACTCAAAATCTTGTGAAAGTGAATATTGAAAACTAAAAATAAATAAATAACTTTAGCTCCTTGAAAGCAGGATCTGTGTTTCTTCCTTTCTTTGAAACCCCAGTGCTCTGCTAGTGCCTGGCACATAGGAAGAGGTTAATAAATGCTTGTTGACTGACTGAGCATAGATCTGATAAATCTGAAGAAAGCATATAGCTATTCTCGAGAGCCCAGGCCAAAAAGTGACATATTCATACTGACTGTAGCTATTTACTAAATTCACTGGCATTTCTACTCAGACTTGGACTGCCTGGACATCCAATCAATGATCCATTGCCATTTATTTGATTTTTACATATTCGCTACCACTATCAGAAAGGCAAGGCAATTGAGCCATGAGAGCAAGAAAGCCACTACCACTGCCAAAATCCCTAACAAAAACATTGGCTTCTCTTATCATGAATCTGCCTGTTATATGTAAAAACAAGACCACAAGTTTCTGGGCTGATCTTCCTTAAACTGAGCTTAATGCTGTGGCTTCAGTGTTGAGAGTGCTGACAAGAAGGAGAATAAGTAAGCCCTGGTGCAGCTCTAGTGAGTCTGACTGGGGCGGAAGCGGGGAGGGGGTCCCTGTTTGTCTGCATTTATGCTTCCTTATAGCATTTTTTGTATGCCTGGGGAAAAGTGTTATGCATTGGATTTACAACAAGCTGTCTAAGGTGCTTACACATAAAATACACCAAAGGGCTAGGCCTTGATGACTGTGTCATGAAGCCAGTAGTAGCTACACCTTTGACAATGTCTTCTAAGACCTTCCATAGTCTCCCATACACTGTCTTTTGAGAATTTACTAGACATTTTTTTCATGTAAGTGTTTAAAATTTATAAAATAGTCAATGATTTAGCTTGGCATAGTGGAAGCACTACTTTGGGGGAAGGCCTGGGTTTGCATATTGGTGCTGCTACTTACAGCATGATGCTGTGGGAAAGGCAATGGATTTGGACTCACAGGACTTGGGTTCAAATCCCAGCTCCATCTCTTACCTTTTCCCCTGTTTGGAATTAGGTAAGTCATTGTCTGGAGCTCAGTTTCCTCATCTGCGAAATGAGAGGGCTAGACCAGATAACAGCTAAGGTACCTTCTAGTTTTAAGTCTGAGGCCTGTTTTCTCACATATAAAATGAGATTGAATCAGATCATTTCTAAGGTCCCTTTCAGGGCTGTGATTAACTAAATGCTGTCAAAATGAGTGCATTCCCTTCTTAACATTTTAACTCAAAAGAGATTTTACCATATCCCAGAGTCAGCCTAAATAATTTAGTGATATGTTTTATTTACTCACCCATGTGGCAGTTTTATTCACTGTTTTTGTTTTGTGTTGAATACTAAGGGAAAATGGAGCAGGATAAAAGAGGTTCTGCTATCTGGACTAAAGATGGAAAGATGAAGAGAGAACACTGCCACCTTGTGGTCACAGACTTAAATAACACTTTAAAAATACTTCTCCAGAGCCAGCTTTCAAATGTCCACAGTGTTCTTCCGATGTCTCTCTGTGGCCAAACCCCAAAACAATTGTCTGCATCACCAGAAAGCCAAATACATCTTTTTTTCTGATGGTATCTAAAACCTGAACCATTAAATCCTTCTTACCACCTTAATACAGAGAGCACTTCACGGGTTCTCAGATCCTGGAGAAAGGATTGAGGGTTGGACCAGAGGAGCCTTCATCTTCCTTCCAGATCTGTAGTTCAAAGGTAGTAAGTACCCCTTTGACTAAGCAGGTGTAGATGGACAGGAATCTGGACTAGAATCTTTAGTGTATTCTGACTCAAGGACTATAGGCGCTGAGAATGTCTGGAAGGGAATATCTTCCTCTGCTATCATGCTCAAGGAAAGAGGAAAACTGAACTCTCTTGAGAAGTGAGCAAATATCCTAGTGTCTTCCTTCCCTGATCCATCCTTTCCATTCAGTTTCCAAATTAATAATCCTGAAGTATGCTGTGCATACCCTTTGATCCAGCAATACCACTACTAGGTCTTTTTCCCAAAGAGATTATAAAAAGGGAAAAGGACCCACATATGCAAAAATATTTATAGCAGCTTTTTTTGTGGTGGCCAAGAATTGGAAATTGAAGGGATGCACATCAATTGGGGAATGGCTGAATGAGTTGTGGAATATGAATGTAATGGAATACTATTATGCTATAAGAAATGATGAGCAGGTGGATTTCAGAAAAACTTGGAAAGACTTACATGAACTGATGCTGAGTGAAGTGAGCAGAACCAGGAGAACTTTGTACATGGTAACAGCAACTTTGTGCGATGATCAACTATGATAGACTTAGCTCTTCTCAACAATATTACAATCTAAGACAATTCCAAAAAACTCTTGATGGAAAATGCTATCCACATCCAGAGAAAGCACTATGGAATCTGAATGTAGATCAAAGCATACTATTTTCATTTTTTTGTTTGTTTTTTCTTTCTCATGGTTTTTCCACTTTGTTCTGATTCTTCTTTCACGACATGACTAATGTGGAAATACGTTTAACATGATTGTACATGTATAACCTACACCAGGTTGCTTGCTATTTTGGGAAGGGGGAGGGGAGGGAGGGAGAAAAATTTGGAACTCAAAATCTTTTTAAAATGAATGTTGAAAACTATCTTTACATGTAATTGAAAAAAATACTATTAAAACAAAAAACTAAAAAAATCATAGCAGAAGTAAAATGTAATTAGTAAATGGTTAGCAAAATAAATTTTAAAATTTTTTTTAAAAATTTTTAGAATTTTAACATATAGATCTGACTGTATGACTCCCATGCTCAGAAATTTCAGTGGCTGCCCATTGTCTTTAGAATAAAATTAATATTCCTCTATTTAACATTTGTAGACTTTCAAAACCTATCTTCAACCTGTCTTTCCAGGATGATTGCACATTATTCTTAATATGCCCTATACCCCACACAACCCATCCATGACATTACCTCTCTCGCCTCTGTTCCCCATGCCCATAACGCTTCACCTCTGCCTCTTGAAACCCCTAGCTTTCTTCAAGGATCACCTCACATACCTCTTCAAAGTGCCATTTTCTTTGAAAAAGCCTTTTCTGATTTCCCCCAGATGTTAGCACCTCCCTCCCCTCTCTAAAATCACTTTTAATTTTTTTTTTAATGCTTGGAAATTGCTTATCTGTAAATTGTTGTTCAGTTGTTTTTCAAGTTTTCCTGGTAAAGATACTGGAGGGGTTTGCCATTTCCTTCTCTAGATGAGGAAACTGAGGCAAACAGGGTTAAGTGGTTTGCCCAGGGTCACACAGCTATTAAATGTCTGAGGCTGGATTTGAACTCATGAAGATGAATCTTCCTGATCCCAAGCCCACCACTCCCTCCACTGTGCAGCCCAGCTGCTCCTATTTATAAATGCAGAAGAAGCCTTGAAGTCTGGGACTGTCTCACTTCAGGAGTTGTACCTCCAAGACTTAGTAGTTCCAGAATGCTTGGTGACTGATAAGTCAACTGATTGATAGATAAATGACAATTAGGGCAATTTAGAACTGAATTCACATCAAAGAATAGGCTGATTAATTATTTTAATTTATTAACTAATTTTAATTCATTAACATTAATAGGCTGATGACAAATTAGGAGACCATAGTGCAGGTCCCATCGATCTGCTTGACATTTTTATCAGTGGCATATATAGATGGCATACTTGACAAATGTGCAGATGACTCCAAGGTGGGAAGGTGAGCTAATTGCTCCATGACAGAACACAAAAAAAGGGATTTCCACAATCTAATACAACGAAACCTAATAAGAATAAATATAAAACTTTATACTTAGATTAATAAAATAACTTCACAAATACAAGATGACTAGATAACAGTTCTGAAAAAAAAATGGGGAGTTTTACCGGACCCCAAGCTCAATTTGAGTCAACATTGTAACATTGCAGTCCAAAATTTTTACAAGAACTTTTATTCTCAAAAAACAAACAAACAAAAAGTCCAAACCAGGCCAAAGAGAGACAACCACTCTTTCAGTTGTTATTCAGTAGGTATTGTCTCTTCCTATAAACTTCAGTGAAAAGACAGAATTCTCAACAAATTAGCAAGTTTATTGTGAGTTCCTTACATCCAACAAAATAATAACTTAGTTCCCTTCTTTTTTAGCATAAAAATAGCCTGTGGGGTCAGTCCTAGCCTTGAACAACTCAGGGTCATGGATCTCTATATTCTTACAGACAGAGATTCGAGTGGAGTTTCTTGGTGAAATCTAAAATTGCTAGTAGGATTTTAATTTACAGAAAGAAATCCATATCAAATCTAATAAGATTATAACTCTTTTTACTCCAAATTCACATCTGTCTCACATGCTTGGGATCTGTTGGGCCAGGACCCCTGTATAGCTTGGTGAACTGGCATGTACATAGTACCTATAAACTGATCAACTTATTTACTCAGTTTCTCTAAAGCATCCAGTGCTTTTAAGAAAAGCATGAGGGGCATCTAGGCAGTACAGTGGCTAGAGCACTGGCCCTGGAGTCAGGAGGACCTGAGTTCAATTCTGGCCTCAGATACTTGACACTTACTAGCTGTGTGACGCTGGGCAAGTCACTTAACCCCATTGCCTAGCTCCCCCCCCAAAAAAAAGCATAATGGAGGAGGGGGTGGTAACTGGGGACATTAGACCAACTGAATTCTCCCAGTCCACCTGTAGGCATTACAGGTGGATAATAGAGAAAATGGAGTATTAAAGTTCTGTCCCTTTCAGACATTGAATAGTTGCATTCAGAATTTGTAAATGGCATGAAACTATGAGTGACTCATACCTGGGGTGACCTATTTGAAAAGTACAAAACTGGAAATGGCCCATGAATGTCTAGAAAGGGGTTCACCCCTTTCAGACTTGATGTGCCAGTGTAAAGGAAGTATACAGCAGTGCTGATAGTCCTTTACTCCTTTCCAAAGTATCAAGCTACTCAATTAACTTGATGGAATTCTAGTGGCTAAAGAATCAGCAGGTCCCTGGTGGCCCTGAAAATAAGCATGAACAAGCTCTGAGAAGACAGTTATCTTGGGCAATTTAGAAGAGAGACAGATATGAATGAATGAGACAGTTCTTGTAAGAATGTTCTTTGCCCTTTCCCTTCCATCTTTACCAGAGTGCAGCAAGACTAGAGGGAGATCTGTCATGCCCCCTCATAAGGGTATCTTGCAGGGAAGCAACCTGCTCCATAGAGCACACCATGGCCAACAGAGAACAAGCCCAGAATGTTGAGCTGTAGGAAGCCCAGAGAGCCAGCATGGTACAGTAGAAAGAATGCTGCATTTGGAGTCAAAGGACCTGGGTTCAAATACAATTTCTACTATTTACTACTTGCATAACCCTGGACAAGTCATTTTACCTTTCTATGCCTGAGTTGCCTCATCTACAGAATGAGGGATCTAAATGACCTTTGAAGTGGGAATTGAGAAGGGAAAAACACTTATATAGCACCTACTGTGTGCCAGGCACTATGTTAAGCACTTTACACAGATCTCATTTGATCCTTATAGCAATTATCCCCATTTTATAGTTGAGGAAACTGAGACAAACAGATGTTAAGTGACTTGCCCAGAGTCACACAGCTAGTAAGTGTTTGAGGGCAGATTTGAATTCAGGTGTCACTGACTCTAGGACCAGAGTTCTATCCACTGCATCACCTAGTCTCTTCTAGCTCTAATTCCATGATCCTGTGGTGCCAGGGGAACAACCTGCCCAACCTGGATACTACACCCAGGGGAAGCAGCATGTGAGGATACAATAGAATGGAGTCCTTCAGTGCCTGAGGTATAAGTTGCCTTGGCCATGTGTGTACCTTATGTGTGCCTCTGTATTACTATACTCTAAATGTGTGCCCACTCCTACCACTGATGCTATTTGGATTTGTGGGGAAATACACCCCAGATTTATAGGGAAAATGTTTTGTTATTACTCTTTATGCTATGACATTTTAATAAATGCCTTTGCTTTGAACTAATTATACCACCTGTCTGACCATTAAAAGTGAAAGTACTGGTGGGGGCTTATAAGCTATAGTTTTAAGAAAAAATCACAGAGAGTACCTTTAACATGAGACACTTTCTTCTTGGGTAATTTAACCTTTAAGGGTAAGTTGCAGGGGAGGGAGTTGTGCAAAAGTATGATGTGTAGGGCTAGGGAATAATAGTCCCATTTTACTATGACTTTATCAAACCACATAAGGAATGTTGTATTCAGTTCTAGGTAAAACATTTCTGGGTAAGGACACTGACAAGCTGGGGACCATCCAAAAGAGGGTGATTCAGATGGTAAAGGGCCTTGAGATTCAGTGAGGATCAACTGAAGCAAGGTGGTGTTTAGCTTAGAGGGAATTCTTATACATGCATTGGTTGAATTAGATAGCCTTAGAGGTCTCTTGCAATTCTTAAGATTTTCTTAGAATCTATTGATGTCATAAAATAGGTCCACAGGCTACAGAAACCCTGTGACTAAGGTAACAGTCCCTAGGGTGAATGCTGACTTATTCTTTCAATACAATCCTGACCATAGCACATTAAAAATAAAAAAAGTATTTCTTCCTTTCCCCAGACCTGACACTGCTTCCCGGCAACAATACCTAAAGTGTTTCTCTCCCTCTCATGACCATTCCCCCAGGAAGAAAGTAATTATCTCTCTATCTTTAGACTCAGACAAATTCTGATTACCCACAAAATCACTTCCATAGTAACACCAAGTGTTTGGATCAGTGTTCTTCATTTTTTTTTAATTATGGAGAAACTTCCATTGATTCAACCCCTATATGGAAAGAATGCTGATTCAGAGACTTTGTAATTAGAGGATTTCCTTTTGTCTGACATGGTAGCAAAAGAGAAAAGAAGTATTTAGAATCTAAGGTGGTGGCATCATTCCTTGCTGATCCACATTTCAATTTGAGATTTTGCACCTTGTACTTTTGTACATAAATGTATGTAATAGTTGAGTAATATAAAATCCTGCAGGTCGGTATGGCACAGAGGATAAATTTGTATGAGGCAGAAAAGATCACAACCTCTGGTTTTGTTCACAGACACAAGAAGCAATCTACAAAATATAAGTCGTACATATGCATTCTGCAGTTCTTAATTCTCACTGAGTAGTTTTCTACAGCTAGGTGACACAGTAGATAAAGCACTAGATGTGGAGGCAGAAAGACCTGAGTTCAAATGCAGTCTCAGAAACTTAGAGCTGTGTGACCTTGGGCAAGTCACTTAATCTCTGCCTCAGTTTCCTTAATTATAAAATGGGGCTAATAATAGCTCCCAGGTTTGTAAGGATCAAATGAGCTATTTGTAAAGCACCTTGCACAGTGCCTGGCACATAGTAGGTAACTAATAAATGCTTGTTTTCTTCTTTCCTTCTAATTTAGGATTATAGTTTTAGAGGTAAAAGGGACCTCAGGGGTCATATAGTTCTTCCACTTCATTTTACCTATAAAGAAAATTATGTAGGATTGGTTAATTTACTTGCCCAAAGTCACACCAATAGTATATCATATATGGATTACTTGGATCACAGTAAGAAAATTAAAATTATCTCCTTATACAATAAACCTTAGAACTTTTTACATCTTAAAAAAACTTTAAAAATGCAACATGTCCTTGTGCTGCAATCACTTTATTTTACATGATTTGGCATTGTATTCACAAGCTTTTGATAAATATGCTTTTAATTCTTTATCATAAAACCACACATCTCATTGAAAATTAATTATTAATAATTATTTATTTATAAATACATACAATGTGATTATTAATTCTTAATATTACTTTGACAAATAGTCCATGTTTTTCAAGTCTAACTTTGATTATAGCCCATAAGTTTTCAGTGGGGTTTAAATCAGGCAAATTCCCAAGCCATTAAAGTATGCTTACTTTCCTATCTTGAAAAACTTAGCCATTTGTGACGTGTGGCATGGTACAAGGTTGGGTTGCAGTATTCCATTTCCATTTAATAATTTCAGAAAATTCTGCTTCTTGGTGTATCAATACATTTATTTGGATTCATTATTCTCTCAGTGGGAACAAGACTTCCAGACTCATTGGAAGTTATAAAAAATCTCTAAAACATTTTTGGTGGCTCTTTTACAATCTGATCAAGAGCTTACAGGCTCACCAGCACTTCTAACAATGCTTCTGTTGTATATTTGAATGAAAAAGTGAATTTTGTCAGTAAAATTTTTCCCGCATTCAGTACTCTAGTTTGTACTGGCTTGCCCTTGACAAAAACTTTTTCTTCTTAGCAATGCTTAGAAAGGAGTTCCATCATTGATGCAATCACAGGTCCTTAATTTGTTTCCCTCCTCCAATGCATTACAGTTATGTCAATGGAGCATAAGCGCTTGCTACTTCTACCAAAAAGAAGCCTTTAGTATGGGACTAGCAATAGACTATAGGTGGGTGATCTGAAGAGTAGTCCAGTCAAGCTTACAGAGCACCACCTCCAGAGGGTTAGTTACAAGGTGATGAATCTTTTTCTTCCATAACAACTCATAAGGTTGTCTACAAAAGTATAAAGGAACTCTGAATTGATGAAACCATGTATCCTTGAATTTGAAACTAAAAAAAAAAGTAAATATTTACCAAGATAGGTTAACCCCTCCCCCCTGGTTCTCCCCGTTCCTCTTGGGGTCTGTAATCCTCCACTGGTACAGTGTACCGGCCCACTGAGGGTGTTTGATAACCATCAAGGACTGCCCAGGCTGCTCTCCTAGACAAGGGATGAAAGAGGGAGTGTCTTTCAATGGTAAAGGAGCTGAATATTCCACAGGATAGGCCTGACCTAACCTGACCTCCTAGAAAGTAAATAGAAAACTGGCTCTTTCTGCAGCTAGTAAAGTTGAATCCCCTCCCTTCAGGCACCGCAGCCCAATCTTCCTACTCTGTGCCACAAGTGAGGTCCATCTTCTAGGATTTCTTTTGTTTCGAGAATCATAGGATTTCTTTTTTTCCTGTTTTAGTTTATGGGGTATTGTGTGTATTATGCTGTTGCCCAGAAGTGCTTTTCATTCCACTGTCAATAAACTTGTGATCAGCTTTGTCTGAATAACTGACCCCGAACTGGGGCCCTTCAGCTATTTTTAGTCAAATATTATCTTGCCTCTTAATCTTTGTGTTTCAAAGTCCTGGTTATTAAATTGTCTTGATCTTTTTTCATCAACTATTTCATTAATTTCATTCATTCAGCTTTGTTGTTTTTTTTTAACTCACCTTTTTCCAGAATCCATGCCCCAAATTAGCTGCAGAAGCAGCAGGATGTAGTGGAAAGATTGCTACACTTGGTATCAGGAGAGATCTGGGTTCAAATCTTGCCTCTGACACTTACTAGCTGGATAATAAAGGCAAGTCAGTTAACCTCTCTGTCGTGCTATCATAACCTATAGAATAAGGCTCATAATGCCTGCTGTACCTCTCACAAAACATTTATTTATGAGGCTCAGTGGGATAACGTATTCTAAAATTGAAGATATGTAAATGTTAACTGTTACTAATTGTACTAAAAACAGATAATTTTACTACCAGCTAGGCGGCACAATGGATAGAGTGAAGGGCCTAGAGTCAGGAAGACCTGAGTTCAAAACTGGCCTCAAATACTTACTGGCTGTGTGACCCTGGACAAGTCACTCAACCCTGTTTGCCTCATTCTCCTCATCTGTAAAATGAGCTGGAGTAGGAAATAGCAAATCATTCCAGCATCTTTGTGAAGAAAACCTAGATCGGATCACAACAGAACAACAAACCCCACTAGATACTTAGACCATCAAATGGCCTCTCATTTTATTCTCTGCTCTTTCCCAGTGCTGTTCTCTCCCATCACCTCAGACATCTCCTTTCTTCCTTGCCACCTAATTATTTGTATCTGATGTCTCAGAAGCTGCCATATGCACCAAGGCAGGAGGATCACCAAGGCAAAGATTCCAAGAGTGTGGATGACAAGATGTTTTTAATAGTTGTGCTCTGATTTGTAAAGTCAAAGTTGTCTTCTTTGTCTCTAGTCTGTTGTTCATCTACTTGAAACAGTATTAAATTAGAAATTCATGAGTTAATCAATAAGCTGGCTGCTTTATGACCATATTCCAGCAACCACTGGCAATATGCCACTTTGATATAAGTTCTTACAGCTTCCCAAACACAGGTTTAGTGTAACCCACAGGCAGTAACATGCACAGAGTGACTTATGGGGCACCAGTAAGATCATGGGATGATAGGTCTAAGATGGGGAGGGACCTCAGAAGTTCTCTAGCCTGTCCCTCTCATTTTACAGATGAGCAAACTGAGCTCCAGAAAGCTTAACTGATGACTTGTTCAAGGCCACACAGTTAATAAGTGACAGTCAGGATTCAAACTCAGATCCTCTTTCCACAGCACTACAAAGACTCCTCAACCTGAAAATATCTCCCATACCCCAATCGCCAGAGTACTTGTGTTTATGCCACTTAAGATTCATTTCTAGAGATTAAATGTGCCCTCTTATTTCCCATCAAATGTAAAGTACAAAGTCATGACAGTAGCAAAAAGAACAAGTCTCCAACACCTTAGTTTTCTTCCTGTTCCTGGCCACAAGACAGGTAGAAAGTAATGGGTACTTGATGTGTCAGGGAGCACAGACAGCAGGCAAGAGAATGTGGAAAGGAGAGAAAAAGAAGAGTGGGAGGCCTAGTGGTAGGCAGCACAAACTACATGTCACCTATTTTTTCCAAGTTTACTCTGCTCCAATGGATTCTGTTACCCTGTAAGTTACCAAAAGGAAAAACACTCAAAGTGACATCACACTTCCAGAAAGAGAAGGCTCAAAGGGTCCCTATTCTCCAAGAAATAATAACAATAATAACAAGCATTTATGCAGCACCTTAAGATTTACAAAGCACTTTACAAATGTTAATGCAAAAAGCTGAAGGAGTTAGAGAAACCACACAGCTGAGAATGTTGTGGTCAATCAAAGGCACAGCCATGGACAAAATGCATCTGGAAGTACAGTTGGGCTCTAAGGTGGAGTTGATATCTGTAGTAAGAGAAAAGAAATGCTTGCTTCAGCACATATACTAAAATTGGAACCATACAGAGAAGATTAGCATGGCCCCTGAGCAAGGATAATATGCAAATTCATGAAGTGTTCCATATTTTTTCAAGAATATCAAGGGAATTAATGAAAAAAATGCAAGGAAGGTGACCTAGCAGTATCAGATCTCAAACTATATTATAAAGTGGTAATCATCTAAACTGTCTGGTACTGGCTAAGAAATAGAGTGGTACATCATTGAAATAGAATACGTACACAACACACAGTAGTAAATGACCATAGTAAACTAGTGTTTGATAAACCCAAAGACCCCTGACTCTGGGAAAGATTAGAAGGAAAGCAGAAAACTGGGAAACAATCTTTTCAGTGAGTGTTTCTGATAAAGGCCTCATTTCTCAAATATATAGAGAATCAAGTCAAATTTGTAAGAATACAAGCCATTCCCCAACTTGTAAATGGTCAAAGGATATGAACAGGCAGTTCTCAAATGAAGAAATCAAAGCTATCTACAGTCATATGAAGAAATGCTCTAAATCACTTTTGATTAGAGAAATGAAAATTAAAACAACTCTAAGGTACCACCTCACACCTATCAGATTGGTTAATATGACAGAAAAGAAAAATGATAAATGTTGGAGAGAATATGAGAAAATTCAGACTAGTACATTGTTGGTGGAGTTGTGAATTGATCTAATCATTCTGGAGTGCAATTTGGAATTATGCCCAAAGGGCAACCGAACTGTGCATATCCTTTGATTCAGCAATACCACTGCTAGATCTGTATCCCAAAGAGATCATAAAAAAGGGAAAAGGACCTACATTCACAAAAATATTTACAGTAGCTCTTTTTGTGGTGGCAAAAAATTGGAAATTGAGGGGATGCCCATCAATTGAGGAATGGCTGAACAAGTTGTGGTATATGAATGTAATGGAATACTATTGTGTAATAAGAAATGATGACCAGACTGATTTCAGAAAAACCTGGAAAGACTTATATGAACTGATACAAAGTGAAATGAGCAGAACCAAAAGAACATTTTACACAGTAACAGCAACATTGTGTGATGATTAACTATGAATGACTTAGTCTTCTCAGCAATACAATTATCCAAAACAATTACAAAGGACTAATGATGGAAAATGTTGGCCACATGCAGAAAAAGAACTATGGAGTCTGAATGCAGATCAAAGCATACTATTTTCTCTCTCTTTTTTTTGTTTCTTTTTTCTCATGGTTTTTCCCTTTGGTTCTAATTCTTCTTTACAACATGACTAATGTGAAAATATGTTTAATATGATTGTACATGTATAACCTACATTAGATTGTACACTGTCTTGGGGAGGGGAGAGTGGAGGGAAGGGGAAAAAATTTAGAACTCAAAATCTTATAGAAGTGAATGTTAAAAACTAAGAACAAATAAATAATCTTTTAAAAGAAAGAACTGATGGACTCTGGATGCAAATCAAAACATACTATTTTCACTTTCTTAATTTTTTTTTCCTTTTGGTTTATTTCTTCTTTTACAACATAACTAATACAAAAATATGTTTTACACAGCTGCACATATATAACCCGTATCATTTTAGGAAGACGGGAGGGGAAAGAAGTAGGGAGAAAAATTTGGAGCTCAAAATTTTATAAAAATGAATATTAAATATTATCTTTACATATAATTGGAAAAAATACTGTTTAATTTTTTAACTAAAAAAAAGAAAAGAAACCTTCTTCAGTTTAATTATAACCTCTAAAACATTTTAGCGCTCTCTACAGCAATATCCAAAGGATATGACTTTATTGGATATTTATGGGTTATAAATGAGTCACTACAAACATTTTAAAGAATGCCAGAAAAATCATAGATTAATAGAGCTGGAAAGGACCTCAGAGACTTTTTATGGATGAGGAAATCCGTGATTCCTTCATAGGGTAAGAATACCTTAGCACATGGGTCATATAGTTCCCATTTACTTATATGCCATTCTATTTTGTTTGCTACTTAGGGCACATTGCCATAATATCATGACATTTTAGATAACATGTCAGCCTTGGAAAATTCACTGCAATAATTGGAAAGGAGTTAAGAAATCAAATTAAGCAAGTTTTGCTTATAAGAGGATTTGGCATCAGATTTGGGTCTGGGTGCCAGTTCTATCCAGGTTCTTCTACTTACAACCCATGTGATCTTGGACAAGTCACTAAACCTCTCAAGACTTCTGTTTTCTCATGTGTACATGAGGGGGTTGGACTGGATGATTTCTAAGGGCCTTTCCAGTTCTAAATCTATGCTACTATCATTTGTTTCAAATTTTAAGGAAAGTTGTTGGCTAGGAAATAGTTTTGCTTCAAATTATACACTAAAATATTTTGAACAAATCAATAAGAGCTTAATGAGACTTTACTGTTATCATTTAGAGTCAGGGGAAGGTAGAGGAAGAGTGTACCGGCCGCGCCAACCTTATGCCGGCCGCGCCGAACACTCCTCCTATAAGAAGCAGGCTGCAAGAGTCATACTCACTCATCAGTCTTCGGTCCTCAACCGGATAAACACACTGAGACGAGCCATCAGGAGGCGCCAACACCAGAGCTTTATTCAGAGGCCATCACAGCAAGCCATCACAGCAAGGCCAAGCAGGAAGGCCAGAGCAACAGAGCAGGAGCCAAGAGAAAGGGCGTGATCTGACCACGCTCGCTCCTTAAGTACCTACTTAGCCCCTCCTCCCCAGCCCGCTTACTAGCCAATGATTGTAGGGTCAGATACCGGAAGGGGCTGTCTGACTTTAGCGCACCAAGGGAGAGGGAGTGATGCAGGAGGCCAGGACCGGATACAGGAAGGAGGCGTCTGGGATTAGTGCATAGACAGAGTACGTGACCTAGGAAGTCAGGAAGGACACAGGAAGGAGGCGTCTAGGGTCAGTGCTACACAAAGGGACCCAGGAAGTCAGGAAGGTCACAGAAGAGGGAGAGGGAAGGAAAAAGAGAAAGAGGAGAAAGAAAAGAGAGAAGGGGAGGAGCATAGAAAGAGGGAGAGAAATAGAGCAGGGAGGTAAAGAAAGTGATAGGAGGGAAGTAGAGAAAGAGGAGAGAGGGAAAGAAAGAGAAAGAGGAGGGAGAAAGTGAGAGGGAAGGGAAAGAGAGGGGTGGGAGGGAGAGAGAAAGGAGGGAAGTGGAGAAGAGGGGGAGAGAGAGGGAGAAAGAGGGAGAAAGAGGGAGAAAGAGAGGGAGGGAGAAAGAGAGGGAGAGAGAGAGAGGAGAGAGAGAGAGAGAGAGAGAGAAATTAGTTAACTTGAATATGGAGTATAAACATCTCCAGCAATGTCTTTTACATATCTTTAATTCTTGAACAGATAAGCATACAAATGCCACTTCTATATGATGGAAATTTCTGCCTTTAAGTTCATCACTGTTACGATTCTCACAGGGCTCACAAATTCTCAGATTCCAAAAGAAATGGAGCAAAAAGAAACCAGGTACACAAACAGGTCATCCTGAGACACACAAAGGTTCAAGTAGTCCCCATATCCACTAGATGACAGTAGAGAGCAAGAACAGCCCTTCTTCTTCCTTTCTGCAATGAGGCTGAGTGCTCCCAAATCTCTTAGAAATCAAAGGTTACTCCGAGTTACTCAGATGATTTCAGTCTGAAAGGTTATATGATGCTCCAGGCATGTTTTTGCCTATCTATTCCTGGCACATTCCTGGATTTCAGCTACATACTTGCTGACAGACTGGCATTTAAAATGAGAAAATCTCCCTGGCTGTTTGCTGGTAGCAATGCAGATGAACCGCTGCTGTAGGAAGCCAAAGCTCTTGTAATGGCAACCTGTGTTTATTCAGAAGCCACAGAATAAACACGAACCATTTAACCCACAACTCTCTTTCCCACTGCGTACCATTAAAAAAAAAAATACTGTGGGCAATTTTGCCTTATTCTTTTCCGTTAACTGTTTCTTCATCTGTAATATAATTCTAACAGCTACAAAATTGCTGACCTGTTTCATTTCATCGTACTCACCTTAAGCCAGGCTGCTGTGTTCAAGTGAGAGCCTTGGGGAAAACCATTTCCTCAGTAAGAGTTGATAGCTGGTAAATAAAGAGTTTATCACACACACCCCAAACCACACACAAAAAAGCTTAGTTACTTATTATATGATGTCATCTGAAATCCATTTAGAGGAAATTTTTTAAATCAAATAGCATTTATTCATAATCATAATTCCTTGCATTTGAATGATTATTTACAAATTGTGCTTACCCCTGTTGTGCCATTTTAGTCTCTGCAACTCTTATGAGGTAAGCAAAATTCTAATATTCATTTTATAAACTGAGAAACAGACCAAGAGGGGTTCAATAATTTGCCCTAAGGTCACACAGGTAGTTAATGATGGAATAAGAATTAAATTATGAATATCCTATTGCCTAGCTCAAGCTCTTTCTATTGGGTCATAATTACCTGCTTGACTCCTCCATAATTGCAAGGGTGTTCCCTCCATTGATACAGATCAGAATCACATGTACATTTTAGAAGAAGGTTTTTGTGAGTTGTGGCCTAAAAAATTCATTGTTTAATAGCCAACCCACTTGTGGTCAATCTTTTCAAATTCAGGTAATCTGGTCCTTAGACAACAGTATCACGTGGGGTCTAACCCCAGACCTGTCTTTGGTCACACCCACAGGAGGCAGGAAGATTTGGTGAAAAGGAGAGAATAACCAATTGGAAAGGTCTTTCCTAGATTCCCAAATTCTTCCTTGACTCTGCCCTTGAGGCTCAAGGGTGTTGTGGGTAGAGGAATTTCCCTTTGCAAGAGGAGTCTTTTAGTTCGTTAGGAACTGAACCTGGGGCTGGAGTCAGAGAGAAAAAAGATCTGAGAGAACAATTATTTTGGTTAGGGTTCCTGGTTCCTGGTTCCTGCAGCTCAGTTCAAATCCAGACCCTACAGTGAATGGGGAAGAGTGACTTCCATAGTTCCCAGTGAGAGGCTCTACTCAGTCCAAGCTTGGCTCAGACCCAGGGGGTTCTAACCATGAATTCCACATTTCTGTGTATGTATGTATTTGTGTGTGTGTGTGTGTGTGTGTGTGTGTGTGTGTGTGTGGTTGGTGGAGAGGAGGGGTAAGAGGGCTCCTAGCATTTCACACCTCTGGTGGTGAGAGAAGATTTACAGCAGGGTAGGACCTGTCCTAGTTTAATTAATTGATTATTAATTAATAGATAATAATAATAATAGTATTATTATAAAAGTAGTTTTGAACTCACAGACCCTTTGAAAGAGTCTTGGAGACCCCCTGTGGTTTGAAAACTGCTGCTCTAGAATATTCTTAGGCCTATCAGAGGACCAGGGTTCAAATCTTGCTTCTTTCACCCGTGTGACTTTGGAAAAATAACTTGATTTCTCTGGGACAGTTTCATCATTTATAAAATGAGGGGAGAGGATGGAAGGGAAGTAGATTAAATGAACTCTAAGATCCCATCCAGGCCTAAACCATTTTCAGGAAAAATTTTATTTTATAAAGTAAGGCATACCTTCATTGTATACAGTCTAGAATAATAACCTTCATTGTATACAGTCTAGAATAGTATTTCTTCATTGGACTCAAATTTAAATCCTCTATTCCAGTTGGGCCCATTTCCTTAAGTCCTCCAAACACTAGAAGCTCAGTCTTGTTTTTCCATCTTTTCTTTGTTCCTATTGTTTTCCTCAACAAGAGTGCCTTCTCTCTTTCTTTCTACTTAGAGAAATATGATTCATTCTTCAGGGCCCAGTTCAAGTTTCCACTCCTCTATGAAGACTTTTGTGGCTACTCTAGGCATCCTTCTATGTGTAGTACATTAAAGGTGGTACAGAGAGATCTAAGAAATACTCCAAACCCCAATATATAAGAGAGTGGATATTTCTTTCTGAAGGCTGAAGAAATACTGTTCTTTTATACAAATGTTAATACCCACAGAACCGAAACAAACAGTTTGAACAAGCTAGTTTCTGCCTGTCAATGCTTGTATGTGCTACGTGTGTAATTAAACTATAATAAAACTGGTTGGACTAGATGGTCTCCAAGGTTCCTCTCAACTTTAAAAAACTCTCATCACCTCACCCTCAAAAAAATGAAAAAAGGATTGTGTATCACACTTAGAAAATTAATTCCTGAAGTTTTCTGCAATGAAAATTTACGTACTTTGAATCCCAATTTTCTTTATAAAACTGCATATGTATGTGTGTGTTTGTGTGTGTCTGTGCATTGTTTTGTTAGGGGAATACATTATAAAGACATAATATAATAATATAATAATAATATAGCAAAACCTAAAATTACATATTTGAATGAAAATAATTTTATGAAATAATATTTTAAAATATTTAAACATAAAATATTAAATGCAGAACAGCTAGAGTGATTTCTGTCAGACACAATAACCGAATTCAACTCTGGTGCTTCCCCATGGGCTAGGGGTGATTGGCTTACCAAAGGCTATGGCAATATAGTACCGAGTCTGATCATTCCTACCAGTCGGAAGGGCTCTGAGGATGGAGCCACTGACAGGCTGTGTGCCTTTATCCTGGGATCAGTCATATTGTAAAGAGACTTCTCAGTGGGGGTTAGCTTCCAGACGGTGAACTATTTTGGGTGTAACAATTCATAAACGGTCTACTAAAATGTAGAAGATCCATGATTTGCATTAGTAAAGGGAAAGCATGAGTGTTTGGGGGAGAAAAGGAAATTTCATAGCCCTAGAGGTCACCTAGTAAAACTCTCTCATTTTACAGATGAAGAAACTGAGGCCCAGAGTGATTAAATGACTTGCCCAAGGTCACACAAGTAGTAAACACCAAAGCCAAGACTTAAACTCATATTCTGACTCCAAAGCCAGTGGATTTTACGCTGAACCAGGTTGGAATACACAAGGCTCAAAAGTCATTCGATATTTTTATCAAACCCCTTCCCCCCCATTATTACATAACAGTGTAGCCTATGGCCTAGGCTCCAGCTCTCCCTTCCTACATTCCCCCCCTCCAAAAAAAAAGGAAAGGGCAATGTGGATTCACACAGATCAAGTTAAATTATAGGGGCTTTGAATTTGTAATGCTCCCACTATGGAGTAAACCTACAAAGAAATCTCTAAAACAAGGTTTAGGTACAATTTGTGTCTAGGGTTTCCCCACAAATGAGTAACATGGTCCATCCCACAAAGATGCTCAGTATACAACAAATGAATCAAGTATGAGGCAGCTTTTAATTCTTCCGTCACAGAAACTTCATAAGATCTCACAGGTGCACATGAATAAATCCAGGAAACATAAAACACTCATAGAGGCAATTATAACCATTATACTCCCCCTTGGAAGGAAAAGATGCTTTGTGCAACTGCTGAATAAGTATATCCCACTTACTTCATACCTTCACTGTAAACAACTCACATCAATTATCATGGAGGGTTGACAACATCCAGATTTCCTGTCCCCTCCTCCCAGGGCTTTCATCTTTCAGCTACAGGATTTCCTGTTTTAAGAAAATCTCCTTCTGGGCATCAGGTGCCTTACCCTCCAAATCCAAGTCTTGAACTCAGCATTACCCAGAAGGTAACCACCAAGGCTGGAAACATCCATTCTCAGAATCATACTCTGATCTATGCTCAAAAAAAGGAAAGAAAAAGAGAGAAGAGAGAATTCAGGAACTGGGAAGCCCAAGAACTCCAGGCTCAAACTTACTTGGGCAACCATATGTGCTTCCCCTCTAAGCTGATACTTTTTTCTGCAGGTAATCTCAAAACTCTTATTGCACTCCTGTCTGGAAGTCCAAGGAAGTCCACTAAAAGCTAAGGGGAAGAAGAGATGGAGGCTTTCACTCCTCACTCAGTGAGGCTAGTTCCTCCAACAAGAGCCCATCTCCTCAGATTTTCAGTCACCAACATCTTTGAGGTGGCCCCTGCCACCAGGGACCAGCCAAAAGAGTTTTTTGTGGATTATGAAGCAATGACCAAAATCCAAAATTACAAAATTTGCCAAGGAATCTATGCTTTAATGGATGTAGATATTGATTGAAGGGGGGTGGGCACTGGCATCAGAGGGAAACCAGGTATTCTGAAAGATTGATGTCAGGAGGGAGAGAGAAAGGATGAAACTAAGTAAGTAAGCATTTATTAAGCATCTCATATGCCAGGCACTGAGCTAATCACTTTACAATATTATCTCATTTTTATCCTCACAAGAACCCCAGGAAGTAGCTGCTATTGTTATTCCAATTTTAAAACTGATGAAACTTTAAACAGAGATTTAAGTGACTTGCCCAGGGTCACACAGCTTGTAAGTGTCTCGGACCATATTTGAACTCAGGTCTTTGAGACTCCAGACCCAGTGCTCTACCTACTGTGCCCCCTACTTGCCTCTGCAACAATGTAGATCACTCAATAAATGAAGCTACAGAAGTTAGTTGTTCTCTTCCTTTATTTAATTCAATCAGTTTGTGTGGCTTCAAACCTAAAATAACTGACTTCTTTTTTTCCTCCCACTTAATAGTATTTTTTTCAATTACATGCAAATATAGTTTTCAACATTCACTTTTACAAGATTTTGAGTTCCAAATTTTTTTCTCCCTTTCTCCCCTCCCCCCTACCCAAGATGGCATGCAATCTGATCATGTACAATCATATTAAACATATTTCCACATTAGCCAAGTTGTGAAAGAAGAATCAGAACAAAAGGGAAAAACTAGGAGAAAAAAAAAACACCACACACACCAAAAATGGAGAAAATAGTATGTTTCAATCTGCATTCAGACTCCATAGTTCTTTTTCTGGATATGGATAGCATCATAAGTCCCTTGGAATTGTCTTAGATCATTGCATTGCTGAAAAGAGCTAAGTCCATCAAAGTTGATCATCATACAATGTTCCTCTTGTGCACAATGTTCTCCTGGTTCTGCTCACTTCACTCAGCATCAATTCATGGTAAGGGCATAGTTCCAAATTGCTCTCCAGAATGGTTAGATCAGTTTACAACTCCACCAACAATGCATTAGTGTTCAATTTTCCCACATCTCCAACATCTATTATTTTCCTTTTTTTTCATATTTTCATATTTCCTTTTATTTCATATTTTAAAACAACTCAGAGTTGTTTTAATTTGCATTTCTCTAATCAATAGTGACTTAAAGCATTTTTTCATATGAACTATAGATAGCTTTAATTTCTTCATCTGAAAAATGACTGTTAATATCCTTTGACCATTTATCAATTGAGGAATAACTTGTATTCTTATAAATTTGACTCATTTCTCTATATATTTTAGAAATGAGGCCTTCATCAGAGACCCTGGCTATAAAAATTGTTTCCCAGCTTTCTACTTCTTTTCTAATCTTGGTTGCATTGGCTTTGTTTGTGCAAAAAGTTTTTAATTTAATGTAATCCATTTTGCATTTCATAATGTTCTCTATCTCTTGTTTGGTCATAAATTCTTTCCTTCTCCATAGATCTGACAGGTGAACAACTAACTTCTATAGCTTCATTTTAAATATCAATCAATCAATAAGCATTTATTAAACACTAATCATTTGTCAACAAAGAAAAAGATAAAACCAAACCATGTAGCATTTATTTCACTGTCTTTCACATTAAACATATTATCACTAATTGTTTTGCTACATTTTACACTTATCAGTCTAAAAAGACACATGAAGAGTCTGAAATCCATTTGTTAGGCCCAGGTAGGACCAAATGACACCTAATATTCCTTCCCAATCTAAGATTTTCTGTTCCTTGGACAATAGACTTGCATTTCTTTGCTCAGCCCATACATTTCCATCTTGTAGGACCTAACTCTCCCTCACTTACAAAATCGTAGAAACATTTGCTGGTTGATACGTTTCATGAGAATGAAGACTTGGTGGGATAACAGAAACCTGGCTCTTCCCAGGAGGAGCTGCATCCCTGACCATCCTCTCTAGTACTGCTTTCATAGTCAAAAAAAACTGAGCCAAGAGAAGTAGGCAGGACCTTGCTTCTCATTTCCACCTCCAAAACTCGTTTGCAGAGGCAGCTAGGTGGTGCAGTGGATAGAGTACTGGCCCTGGAGTCAAAAAGACCTGAGTTCAAATCTGGCCTTAGACACTTGATACTAGCTGTGTGACTCTGTGCAAGTCACTTAACCCCATTGCCTAGGGGGGAAAAAAAAAGGAAAAAAACCTCCTTTGCCATTATTACTCAGCACCCTTTGAAGCTACTTTGAATTTCACTCAATCCATCATTGTCGATCCAGATCCCAGTTGTCATTATCAACCTACCCCCAGGTTATTTTCCCTCTTTTCTCAAAGAGTTTAGCACTTTAGAGACTACAACATACATATCAGTGTCTCCTATCAACATCCTGGGTTCCCAATTTATCACCCTCCTGATATCCTATGATCTCCATCACCCATTTTTCCTGGCTATATACAGGAATGGTCATGTCCTTGACTCTTCCATGTCCATGATCCAAAACCATGAAATTCCTTTTTGTGATCACAACTTCCTACCTATCCTCATTTCTCCCTCTGGTTCACCTCTCCTAAACTTGTGTTTTATCCACACTGTATATTAATCCCGTCATTACTCTTAGTACTCCCAGACTCTCACTGGTCATGAGGTTCATTATTATGTTATGTTATGTAATTTCAATTGGGCCTTCACCGAAGCACAGTAATCCTTTTCATCTTTCTTGATTGACTCTGTCATGCTCTCCAAAACAGCTTTTTCACCATCTCTTTCACCTGTTTCAGGTTTCTTCATTTCCCCCAGGCTACACTCAAAAACTCTATTCAATATTCCCCATTATCTCAGCCTTCCTCCAGTCTCTGATAACAAGGTAGGCCTTCTCTCAGCCAAAGTTAACACCACCATTAGAACCTCCACTGGATTTCTTCCCGTTTCTTCTTGGAGCCTACCCCCTTTGTCATTCTCTCTTTGTCTCTGTCACTGTTTCTCTCTCTCTTTCATCTTCAATCTCTTCTGATCCATTGGCTTTTCCTCAGTAGCTAAAAATATGCTCAGGAGGTCTTCTCGATCCTTTAAAAGCGCCTTCATTTGACTCATCCATTTTTTCAAATTATGACTTTTATCTCTTCTCTGTTTCCCAGACAAACTCCTAGGTAGAATTGTCTATTCTCCTTGCCTCCATTTTCTGACCTCCCACTCACTTCTCAATCCCTTGCAATATGGATTGTGAATCCACCTCTCAGTAGAAACTGAATTACCAACAATCTCTTAACTGCTATAGAAAATTACTTTTTTTTTGTTTTCATCCTCCTCAATCTGTGCATCTTTTGACACTACTGACCACCCCTTCTTTCTAGACATTTCTTGTCCCTTGTTTTCTGTGACACTGCTCTCTCGAATAATTTTTTACCTGTATGATCACTCCTTTTCATATTTTATACTGCCTCATCATAGTCGTGCTGCCCTCCAAGTGTGGGCATCCCCCTGTAACATTTTTAAATGTCTAAATATGAAGTTAAGGGTTAATTCAAAAGAGAAAAAGTACTTCCTCTTCTGGTCCCCACATTTGGAATGTGGGTGCTACCAGCCAGGATCAGTCACAACTTTTCTCATCATACCAGGCAATTCCTAATCTCTAGTCATTCCCCAAGACTCCCATTCCTGCTAAAAAGCTTTCTCTGTGCATATGTGAGAGGAGTATGAAGGAAGAGTGAATGAGGTCATGTGACCAGATAATACACACTTACTCAAGTCAGTAAAATGGTGGCTGTGATTCATTTTAACCTGAGGGGCAGAAGGACAACCCTGGATTCCATTTAGTACTGCCTTTTTAAGATGTTAATTCAAAATCAGTTCATCAAAATCATAACATTCCCCTCTCAGTTTGGCTCTACAGCCTAGCACTTTGGGAAAGGGCTTAAACTTTGGTCCTTTTTGTATTTTTTTTTTTTTTTTGCTTACAAAAACCAAACACTCCTGCAGCCTGTTTGCAATTACAACACGCATGAATCAAAAGATGTTAAAAATAGATCAGATTTTATCTGTAGATAGTGGGCTTTTAAAACAACTAATGAAAGCAAATAAACATTTAAGAACAGAAAACTCTGGATTATAAATCAGTTCTCTCAGACAGATACATATCAAGGAAAGGAAAAGTGGCTTCTAGCCTGGTTCTTAGCCAGGGAAAAGTTCACCAAGAATCTAACACTCCCTACCCACTGGATACAGCTGACCTGTAAGTGATGTCACCATGGTCACACAGCTAATAAGTGTTTAAGGCCAAATTTGAATTCAGGAAGTTGAGTCCTCTTGACTCAGGCCTGGCACTCTTTGCACTGTGTCACCTAGCTGTCCCATTACTTTATATATATTTTGTAATTACTTTTGTACATAGTTGCAATCCACCCCCCACCCCACAGGATGAGTTTCATGAGGACAGCGAATATTTAGTTCATTCTTTGTCTCCCCAGGGCCTAACACATATCCCTGCGCATAGTAAGTCCTCTATAAGTGTTCATTGGATTAAATTGAAACAAATTCCCATGAATTTGCCATATCCCATGAATAAATCAATAGAAATCAGAACTCTTGTGTTTTATGGGTCTGGAGAGATGCAGGTTTGCAGCAGCATTAAAAGGCACTAAATCTTTCAACAAGTCCAGTTCTGCAACCATTCATATAGTTCCACCTACATTCTCACAGAGAAAACCGAACTCTAGTCCTGAAAGTCACCTTTGTAAACCTATCTTAATAAATCCTTTGTTGAGTAGGGCAGTGTTATCCAATGGATTAACATAGGACTGGAAATATTAATTTTTCATTTCTAATCCTGCTCTCCTAGTGACGAATGATTTCACTCACGCCGCAGCTTCCTTGTGGCTGTTTCCTTATTTGCAAAAGACAGTCATTGATACTTAGTGTGTTAGAACTAGAAGAACCCTAAAAGCTCACCTAGTTCACACACACACACACACACACACACACACACACACACACACACAC
>NW_020955033.1:36329937-36505603 GCF_900497805.2 Vombatus ursinus
CACACACACACACACACACACACACACACACACACACACACACACCCCCCATCATTTTTCAGATGAGAAAATGGAAGCCTAGAGATATTGAATTATTTGTTAGTTCTTCGGAGAACTAAGACTTGAACCTAAGTTTTTGTGATTCTCAGGCCACCGCTTTTTTTATTCTATCTTACTACTTCCTACTATGTTTATAAAGCAGAATGATCTCATTTAGCTACGTAAAGAGTTACTAGATACAATAACTCATTATTTAATTCAGCCTTATGGGTACATTTTTTAAATGATAACAGTTTATGGGCATTCATACCAACCTGAAATATTTTTTCCCAATTTGAAATAATCTCTTCCCTCAAGGAGCTTGTGTTCTATTGGGAAGAAACAACACATACACGGAAATTGAATACAAAACACATAATTGCCAAGAGACAGCACTAGCAGCTGAGGGAATGTAGATGGCCTCCCTTTTGGACATGGCACTCCAAGTGAGCTTTGAAAGACAGGTGAAAAGGAAAGGCATCTTAGGCATGGGAGAGAGCCTGTGCAAAGAGACTGACACTGCAAATAATCCCACACATGGGGAACTTTGACAAGCAGGCTAGTTTGACTGGTGATTTGCTTTTGTTTTTTAAATTAACATTCTTGCTTGTTTCCTGTCTTGTTAAATTTTTATTTTTTAGGTCTGGCCTTTTTTTCTCCCCATTCCCTTTTACGGTTTATGAAATATTTTCATAATGCTTCCTTTGATCTCTACAACCAACTTATGAAGTACCAGATGAAGAATTTTGTAGAGGAAGAAACTGAAATGAAAGAAATTAAACTTGCCCAGTACCACATAGCTAGTAAATTTTAAAGCGAGAATTTGGGCCCAGATGTTCTGACTCCATGTCCTCTGCTCTTTCAGAATTCTTGATTGAAATGGGCTTCTGTAGCTACTGCGGTAGTGTATCTTTCCTTTCTTCCCTCCTTCCCCAAGGCACACAAAGACACCAGCCAATTTGAGGGGCGGTGGGAAGTTTTTTCTGGATAGCAATGGCAGTTGGACTGGAGTCTGGAGGTCCTGAGGACAAATTTGGTCTCTGACACTTACTAGCTGTGTGACCTTGGGCAAGTCACTTAACTTCTGTCTGCTTCAGTTTCTTCAATTATAAAATGAGGATAATAATAGCACCTACCTCATAGGATTGTTGTGAAGATCAAATGAGATAATATTTGTAAAGAACTTACAAAAAAAAAAACTTACCACATTTCTATGTAGAGTGCTTAATAAATTCTTGTTCCCTTTCCTTTCTTCCCCCCCTCCCCTGCCCCACTCCCAGCAATGGACTATACAGTTTATCATTTATCCAAGGAACAGCCTTGCTATATTAAAAGAAGCTCATCATCACAGAATTGATCACTGGGTGATTAATTTTTTTGGTCAGCAATTTATTCAATCATTTACTAAGGACTGGAGGTGATTCAGTCTGCAACAATGAAATCATGGATCTTCAAAGTCAAAGAGTCTGGGGCCAAGTTCGAAGTAGAATCTGAGAGACTAGACTCAGAATGGCAAATTACCAGATGTCAGATGAGAGCTTGAAACTGGATCTGTAGTCTCTGATCGGACAAGACTCAGTTGTATGTCCAGTAGAAACCCAAAATTGTTGATACGGGCAAAATTAAGACCCAGAAAACATTGCCAGCTTTGAAGGCTTTGAGTCAAAAACTCTTGTCATGGTTCTGTGTTGTTGTTTGTTTTTCTTTTCAATGCATATAACATGAATTTACTTGTCTGAGCGCCTTGGCGTAAGGGATGGAAACATTATTCTTCAGTCAGTAAATAAACATTTACTAACCTCCTGCTCTGTGCCAGGCACTTTGCTAAGTGCTAGGGATACAAAGAAATGTAAAAGATAATTTCTGCCCTTGAGGAGCTCACAGTCTGATGGGAGAGACAACATGCAAACAGCTAGGTACAAACAAGTTATATACAGGATAGACTAGAGAATCATTCATTCATATATTCTTCATCTACTTTATACAGAAGACTGCACTGTTTATTATGACAGTCCATTGCTGGGGGAAAGAAAGGGGGCAAAAGCATTTATTAAGCACTGTGCCTGGAAATGTGCTAAAAGCTTTACACATACGAGTAGGAAAAAAACAAACAAACAACAACAAAAAAAAAAAAAAAAAAACAGGCTTGGACCCTGACCTCAAAGAGTTTAAACTCCAGCTAAGGAATCAAATCACAGAAGTGAAAGAACACGTACCCAAGTGCAAAAGTCTAGTCTGCAAACCTGCAAATGGGAGCAGAGAGCTACATCCAGCCTTGCCATGTGCACCAATGTTGCCACATCAGCAGAACTTGTACCATGAGACAAACACTGAGGTTAAAAGAATATGCTGCATTGTGGTTTTTCTTTCTTTCTTTTTTTTAATTATAATGTGGGTGTGTATACAATGTGAGCGAATTCTGCTCATGAAAGCATGAGCTCAGCCATGTCCTGTGTCTGTTTAATAAAGGAGGTTAGGTAGAAAGCATTGTAGTAGCAGAACTGAGTTATTTGAAATCTAGTGTCTTTTTTTCTAGTTTGACAATTTAAAATAATTTATTTATTTATTTATTTTTAATTTTCAACATTCACTTCTATAAGATTTTGAGTTTAAAATTTTCTCCCCCTTCCTCTCCTCCCCCCTCCCCAAGACAGCATGCAATCTGATATAGGCTTTACTTATACATTCATATTAAACATACTTTCACATTCATCATGATGTAAAGAAGAATTAGAGCTAATGGGAGGAACCATGAGAAAAAAGAGACAAAATAAAACAACAAAAGAAAAGGAGAGAAAATAGTATGCGTCGATCTGCATTCAGACTGCAATGTGGATAGATAGCATTTTCCATGGTGAGTCTTTTGGAGTTGTCTTAGATCCTTGCATTGCTGAGAAGAGCTAAATATATCAAAGTCAGTCATTGCAACAATGTGGCTGTTACTGTGTACAGTGTTCTCCTGGTTCTGCTCATTTCACTCAGCAAAGGTCCATATAAGAAAACCAGTGTCTTTTAAATACAATACAAAGCTATAGGCTGGAACATTTGTTGTTGTTAAAGAAGAACCCTTGAAGCTCTTTCTGAGGCTCACAATACTATACCTTTCAGCATATCATTTTATTTAGGGCCCCTTTTCAATGATATGCTTTTTTTTTTCTAAAAAGGTTTATTAAAATAGTAGAATCCTTAGGTGCTCTGAACTTAATTTTGAACCCGGGCAAAATGAGGGGCAGAGAGGGGAGGCGGGGAAAGGAGGGGATCTAAGCACTAGCTCAAGGGTAATGTCGAGCTGAATTGCATATGACTCAATAATTGTGATTCACCTGGGTCTGTTTACACAAGCCTGGTAGTAGCTAAGAGCTAGAAATCAGGGCACACTGGCTTTTCTTTTGATTGAATTAGAGACCCTATGTTAGACAGGGACTGAGAAACCAGCCCTTCTAACCCTCTCACCTTCATTTTACAGATTAGGATAGTGAGGCTTAGAGAGACAAAGTAACTTGTTAAAAAATCAGCAGTAGAGGCAGCTAGATGGGGCAGCTAGATGGTGCAGTGGATAGAGCACTGGCCCTAGATTCAGGAAAACCTGAGTTCAAATGTGACCTCAGACACTTGACACTTAGTAGCTGTGTGACCCTGGGCAAGTCACTTCACCCCATTGCCTCAAAAAAAAAAAAAAAAGATCAATAGTTACTTAAGAGATAGGCCTGGGGGATGAGATGCCAGGTCATTTTACTCTTGTTCTGGTTCTCCTACTATTCTATTTGACGATGGACTTCATTATGAAGTCATTCCCACTGTAAACTTAGTTTAGAATTATGCCTTTGGCTAGAAAGAGTAAAAAAGAAATTTAATACCTAGAGGCAGCTAGATGACACAGTGAAATAAAATAAAATTAATAATTTATAAATTATTTGCAAATTTATAAATTAATAAAAATTAATAACTTCAAAAAGCACATAAATGTCTGCTGAATACAAGAAGCTGTACTAGCTGCTAGGACTACAAAGTCTAAAGTAGGAATAGATCCTGCTGTCAATAAACTTACATTCTATTTCACCAGACTGTAGAAAAGAAGTTAAGGGACTTGCCCAAGGTCACACAGCTAGCAAGTGTCGGAGGCCAAATTTGAACACAGGTCTTTCTGACTCCAGGTCCAGTGTTCTATCCATTGTACCACCTAACTGCCTCCAAGTATTAAGAGTTAAATAGTTTGAGTTCCGTAAATGACCAGTATTTTCAAAACCCAGTGCTTAGCACAGTGCCTAGAATAAATGTTTAGTGGATGGTTATTGAATGCAGAGCCAAAAAAGGCTATGATTAAAATGTTAAAATTGCTAACATGTGAAGAATTCTGGCAAAATACATCTAAGTTGCACAAAAGTAAATTGAGGTTATAGAAATGTAACAGGCCCATTCACAATGCTGCTGATGACAGATTTGTTGATATTAAAATCATAATTGCTATCCTGCTTTAGAGGGATCAACTTGATAAGCTTATAGGGAGAGGCGTTTTTGTTTGGAATTTATAAGAGCATCTCTCTATGAAGGGTATGGATTCATTCCCTTGGCTCTTCCCCAAGATTTAGCAACTACTCTGTGCTAGGCACTGGTTACTACTAGTTTCTGGCGAGGTAGTTTCTGGCCTTACCTTGGAGAGGCAATGGCATAACCTCTTAGCCTAAAACGTGGTAATTGTTGGAGACAGGAACCACATTATCCACGAGAAGAGTTCCAGAAGCAATTATGCATGTGGACCCTGAAGTCTGAGTAGTGGCAAGAACTAAAAGCCACAACATGAAGAAAAAGAAACCTAGACTTTACATTGTAGTGTCTAGCAGTTACAAGTGCATTCTCCTTTGGAGGTGAGTCCAGTCCACAGGGTGGCAGTAAGGGTCTGGGAAATTCCATACCTCCCTGTAGAAAGGAGACCCCAGAAAATATAAAGGCAAGGAGTTGTGCCTCTGGCATTCCCAGAATTGTTTACTTTGCAAGGAAAGTACACATCCCAGGGTAGATTGAGGAATTTAGAACTTTGTGGAAAATGGGACTCACTAAAGAGGAAGGAGAATTACATTCATTGTTATAAGCTACTGTGAGTCCTTTATGTGTTTTACTAAATTATTTATGGGCTATTGTGAATCTTTGTATACGGGTTTTTTTTCTACATTTTCTGTGGGGGTGGAATAAATGCAGTCCTGTATAAACAGGTAGATAGATATCAATATATAGAGATACTGATATAAATATCTATCTATCCAGATAGATAGATAAACATACATTGTTATCTTGGGTGCTTATATGGGATCTGGCAGACCCTTTTATCCACATCAAGTGGAGGCCCAGACATGAGACACATTTGGAGATTTTCCCAGAATAACATCTGGGTGGATTACCCAATAAGAAACTTAAAAGAACAGAAATAAAAGATATCATTAGGGAAATGTATGATAGGACTATAGGGTAGACTAATCAACTCCCAAGAATTAGAGATGATAGGTGGACAACCAGAGTGCTCCAATGGTATCCTTGAGATGTCAGGCAAAAGTGAAGAAGGCCTTCAGCATTTTGATTAGATTCCCTATGGCAAACAAACAGAAAGAAGGATGGCTAGCCATGAATATGTTATGATCTGTGCCACAGGAAGGAGCATGTAAATTGATGAGATCACATAACATTTGAGTATTTAAGAAAAAACTCTAGGGGGATACATAATAAGCCAAAGAGCTATGATTCCAAACCAGACCCAGATCATGTATAACCAGAACAGAGGGACTCTCAGCAAAGGGTTCACATGGCCTTAGCTAAGAACTGGCTTTCCTTGGCCTATTTCCTTGGAGCAATTTCAACCTTACTAGCTATAGAACCATGGGTAAGTCACTCACCTTTCTGAGCTGCTTATTCTATTCCACTCTGTCTTCCAGGCCAGGCGTTAGCATAGGCTTCCCTTCTTCCTGCTTTCCTTTCTTGCTTCTACCTCTTGGAAACTTTCGTTCCCTTCAAGGCTTAGTTTTAGTGCCTCTTCCTTCAGAAGACCTTCCTTGATTCCCTCTGTTGTTAGGGCCTGCCCCTTAGCCCCTGAAATAATTTTGTACTTATTTTGTATATATGTTCTATTTATTTATATGTGAGCATATTGCATTCCTTCAGGAGAATGTAAGCTCCTTGGAAGGTAGGGGCCATCTTGCTTTTTCGTTTGTATCACCAGTACCTAGCACAAAGTTGATACCTAATAAAGGCTTCTTGACTGAATGTGCCTCAGTTTCTGCTTCTGCAAAATGGATATAACAGATGAACTACCTGTTTGGCAAGGTTACTGTGATTAAAAAACCCTGTGAATGTTCAAATGCTATATAAATATGAGTTATTATTCTGGGTGCTCCAATTCTTTAAAAGAAAAAAAATTTAGAGCTATTTTATAAAAAAGAAGAAAGATCTGTAGAAAGAAAAATTAAATATATTTAGAAAATCTATTCCGTCTGTATTACTGGGTGTGTACATAAAAGCTGAGCAAACTTAATCAGTATTCAGGATGTACTAAAGTGTACCCACAGACATGAAATCAAAGGCTGGAAAATAAGGATTCAGATTCTGTCTGACAGATTTAAAATATTGCTCTCATTCATTGCATCTTATATTGATTACTGCAACAAAACATTCTTCACTCACAAATTAAGTTTATCTTTGCATTCATCCAGAGAAAAATAAAAGCCTGAACACATTAACAATAGCAAACATTAAAATATTGAAGGGTGAACTTCATGTTCCAGAGTCTGCTTGTCTAATCTTTTCTCTGCAGCAAAAGAATATACCAAAATGGCCTCCTCTTGACAAAGGCCAGAAATTTTTCTGGATTCATGCAGTTATGTCTCGTTTTGAATTCCAGTAAAACTGACTCCAAAGTAAATTTTCTATGAAATGATACTGTTTTTACTTATTAAATTCCATTATAAGATATAGAGATAATGATGGTAGCATTTATATAGTACCTACTATGTGCCACTATCCTAAATACTTTTTAAAATATTATGTCATTTGGTCCTCACAATAACCCTGTGAGATAAGTGTTATTATTATCATTCTCATTTTACAGATGAGGAAACTAAGGCAAACAGAGGTGAAATGATTTGTCTAGGAGCATACAGCTTGTAAGTGTCTGGGGCCATATTTTAATTCAGGTCTTTCTGATTCCAGGCTCAGCTCTCTATCCACTGTACCACATAGAGACCATATGGTACCCCTAAGGGGAGAGGAAGAAATTATAGACTAAGTTAAAAATTAGAAGTACAGGGAAGAATTTAAGATGATAACTGAGCCCAGGATCAGAAATTTTTTTTAGCCTTCTCCAGATCATGCTTAGGAACTTCCTGACTCCACAAATGGAGCTCTTGGAATTGAGTGCCCCTCCTCTATTTGCTGGTCTATTTTACCTAATCAAGTAAGTCTTTACATTCCCCCTTCAGAGTTACAGCACAGAAGAGAGGTATCAAGCTCAAATAAAATTAAAGCATTATGTCACCAAATAAAATTAATTCAAATTAAACTAGAGCATTATATTACCAATCCAAGTGTGAAATCCCACAAAGCTACCTTGGCTAAAGTGATTGATACCTGCATGTGTCCCCAAACAAGGTCCTGTTATCACTGGAATCCTTTAAGACTTTCAACATTTATGTGAAGAATGACCAGAGCTACTAGCTATGTTGGTGGAAATGACCCATACTAAGAGGTCAAAGGGAAAACAAGGCAGCTATTGTCTTAGTAGTTTCACAGGAGCTGAAGAGATTAGGCTTAGGGGTTTGAGCCATCTTGTGACCTACTTCTAAGTTGTTCTTAAAGGAAGAAATAACCTTCTAGGGCCTCTAAGAGTAGAGCCAGAATTGATACTTAATCTGCCACGGTAGGATTTCTAAACCATTTACCTACTTTATCAGAAAAGCAGAAAAATTATGACCTATGTTTGGGTCAGCTTTTCCCTGACCTTCAGGTTCTATGCATATATTACTAAATAATCTCTCTTGTGAACTAACACAACATTTAGTATGTTTCTTACTGTACTGTAACATTATGTTTTGTAATTATGTGTGCAAATTTCTTATGCTCTCTACTTGTCTGGGAGCTCCATAATATTGCTTAGCACTTCACACACAGTTTGCATTCAAGGGACACATCCTAAGTTAATAAAGGTTTGCTTCAAAAATTACATGCACAGTTGTTTGACAAATATGGAGAATTCAGAGAAATGTGGAAAGACTCATGAACTGTTATACATCAAAATAAGCATGTCTAGAAGAACAGTTTACATGATGACCTCAGAAAAGGAAAACAATGCAGTGCAAATCAGAGGTCTGACTATGAAACACGTGTCCTTCCTTTTAATAGAAAGGTGGTGGAATATAGGTGTGGAATGTGGTATACATTGCTAGACATGGCCAATGTATCAATTTCCTTTGCTTGATTATGTTTCTTTGGTTCAAAAGAGGATTCTTTTGGTGGAGAGAAAGAGTGGGACATTGATGGAAAGTGACAGTGATGTAAAGAAACAAAATCGTGTCCAATTCTTTGTGACTCCACTTGGGGTTTTCTTGGCAAAGATATTTGAGAGGCTTGCCATTTCCTTCTCCAACTTATTTTTTTACAGATGAAAAAACTGAGACAAACAGGGTTAAGCGAATTTCCCATTTTCACACAGCTAGTAAGCATCTGAGGAAGGAATTGAAATTAGGTCCTCCTGACTGCAGAGCTGGGGTTCTATCCACTGCACCAACTAGTTGCCCAAGCATTCATTGAGCACCTCTTGTGTGCCAGGCTTGTGTTAGGTGATGGGTGTAGCTGAAGTTTTGAATACTTTATTGGCAAAAGTTTAAGCTAAAATCACATGTTTAACAAGTAAACACAAAAATACAGGAATAGCCTTTGAAAGCTAAGGTACATGATCAAGAATTTGGTAGTGGTCCACTGTAGACCTTGGAAGGCAATGGTTGTAGCAAAACAGAGGATCTCTGATGGACTTTATCAGTCCAAAATACACAGTATTAAGGGAGCATTCTAGTTCCCTTAACTAGATTTGACAAGCTTCCTTGATAAGTAGTCATGGACTGAGGCTTTTAGAGAAGTTCTCTGTCAGATTTTGGTGTTGCCTGCACCGATAGACCCAGAGGTCAGCTGGGTTCCATTGAACAGATTCTTGCTGTACATGTGGTGCCACCAAATCTTACAATGCCTCTGAAGTAATGATAATTATCTTAACAGGAGACTGCCCTTTGAAATGACAAATGCACATGGTTATCTCCTACTATTTTAGGAGTAAAGATTCATCCATTTGTTCATTCCACAAGCAATCATCAAGCAGCCACTGCATGTACTGTGCCAGGTGCTGTGGGAAATACAAGGTATGAAACATGGTCTATGTCCTTAAGGAGCTTACAATATAATTGGAAAGATAAGGCACACACAAAAAAATGAAGATAATTACTTATGGGAAGGATCATGAGTCCTCAGTGAGTAGCACAGACAATAATGGGTATATATTGGGTTTATTTCCTTTATATTTCTTTCTTTGTATTCTATATTGGGTACTTCGACAAAAAGTTCTTCACTCATAAATTAGGTTTACCTCTGCACGCATCCAGAAAGAAATGAAAACCTGAATAACATTAACAACAGTAAACATCAAAATACTGAAGGGTTATCTTCATGTGTAGGAGTCTTCATAAAGAAAGGAAGAAAGGAAGAAAGGAAGGAAGGAAGAAAGGAAAGAAGAAAGGAAGGAAGGAAGGAAGGAAGAAAGGAAAGAAGAAAGGAAGGAAGGAATGCTCTTTCAAATCTCTAGTCCTAGAAAGTATGGTCCTGCTTTGGGAATCAGGGCTTCAGGAAAGTTCAAGATCAGAGGACAATGGATTTCTGGCACTAGAGAATTATTAAAAATTAAAATTAATGCAGTTGCATGGCAAATGGGCACAGGATCATAGATTAAAAGTTGAAAAGGAACTAGAGATGACGCAGTCCTTTCCTTAGTTTTCCAGATGAGGCCCAGATAAGTAATCTTGCCCAAGGTCACAAAACAACTAAGTGTCAGGCCTGGGATTTGAACACAGATTCCCAGATTTCAAATGTAGTGCTTTCCACTATGTCATCCTGAAGTGCAAGTTTTGGAAAGCCTGACTAAATCCAGAACTTTAGCTAAAGAAAGCATTTGGCACCTCACCAACAATCCCAGAGGAAACACTGGCCACAAAGGAAGAATGACATCTAAGAAATCAGTCCCCAGTCTCACAAGTGAGAATTTTTTTTCCATTCCTAAGAAAGCTAGTTTTGTACTGCATGATGTTTTTGATGAGGAAAAACACAGATGAACAACAAATTGCTTATATGTCAGTCTATTTCATTCTGAGCCTTAAAGACAAAGATCCAAGCGTGGGAACTGATTTAATATGATATTGGCCCATGTGTTCCAATTCTTGTTTTGTCTTGTGCTAAAAGTGACAACTACAATACCACACCACAAATGTTTTTTTTTTTTTCTTTTGGGAAATGCTATGGAAATAACAGCTTTTTTAAAGCTATTCTATGACCATAACAAAAGTATGTGATGTTTAGGCCAGATAAATATTTACAAATAAATTCCACCTGCTAAAGGAGACTGCTTCAATGAAAATAAACAGATGCTGGGGGGCGGAGCTAAGATGGCAGAGGGAAAGGAGTGACTTGCTTGAGCTCTCCCCCCAAACCCCTCCAAATACCTATAAAAAACGACTCTAAACAAATTCTAAAGCAGTAGAACCCACAAAAAGGCAGAGTGAAGCAAATTTCCAGCCAAAGACAGCCTGGATGGTTGATCAGAAAGGTTTATTGCACCGGGCGGGGAGAGGAGCGCAGTTTGGCTTGGGCGCGCAGGCTGCAGGGACCCTGGAGCAGGCCTCAGAGGGCTGAATCTCAGGCAGCTGTGGTGGGTTCCAGACTTCTCAACCTATGACTACCAAAGACAACTTGGAAGATCAGTGGGAAAATTTGTGACTGCGGTGAGAGAGGAACTAGGTCTCAGCCACAAGTCTCAAGCTCAGCCCGGGGCCACGGCTGTTTCCTGAGCTTCCGGCCCACAGACCGAGGGGGAATCGAGTGGCTGATCAGAGGGGGACTGCAGGGATCTCTTTGCCAGTGCTGGGGCAGGAATCTCTTGCTTTACCTGTGTTTGGATCTGTGTCACAGTTCTAAGGGGCAGTCCTGGGGTGAGAAGGAATGCTGGTGTGGTGGAGTTCGTTGTGGCGGTGGAGAGGAAACACCTTGCCACTTATCATAGCACCTTGGAAAAACTGAACATTTTCAGGTCCCTAGAAGTATCTCTGAAAACAGCTGTACAAATCCCTGAAGGTTGGGACACTACATTCTCCACATTGGAAGCAGACTCTTACCTTAACAAAGAGTTTAAAACTCAAGTAATTGACCAGGATCATGAGTAATCAGGGCAAAAAGAGTCAGACTATATTATTTTACTTTGGTGACAAAGAAGATCAAAATATACAACCAGAAGAAGACAATGAAGCCAAAGCTCCTACATTCAAAGCCTCCAAGAAAAATATGAATCAGTCCCAGGTCTTAGAAGAGCTCAAAGGAGATTTTGAGAAGCAAGTAAGAGAAGTAGAGGAAAAACTGAGAGTGATGCAAGAAAATCATGAAAAACAAGTCAACAGCTTGCTAAAGGAGACCCAAAAAAATACTGAAGAAAATAACACCTTAAAAAATAGCCTAACCCAAATGGCAAAAGAGGTCCAAAAAGCCAATGAGGAGAAGAATGCCCTAAAAAGCAAAATTGGCCAAATGGAAAAGGAAGTCCAAAAGCTTACTGAAGAAAATACTTCCTTAAAAATTAGAATAGAGCAATTGGAAGCTAGTGACTTTATGAGAAATCCAGACACTGTACAACAAATCCAAAAGAATGAAAAATTAGAAAACAATGTGAAATATCTCATTGGAAAAACAACTGACCAGGAAAATAGATCCAGGAGAGAGAATTTAAAAATTATTGGACTATCTGAAAGCCATGATCAAAAAAAGAGCCTAGACATCATCTTTCAAGAAATTATCAAGAAAAACTGCCCTGATATTTTAGAACCAGATGGCAAAATAGAAACTGAAAGAATCCACTGATCTCCTCCTGAAAGAGATCCCCAAAGGAAAACTCCTAGGAATATTGTAGTCAAATTCCAGAGTTCCCAGGTCAAGGAGAAAATATTACAAGCAACCAGAAAGAAACAATTCAAGTATTGTGGAAACACAATCAGGATAACACAAGATTTAGCAGCTTCTACATTAAGGGACTGCAGGGCATGGAATATAATATTCTGGAGGGCAAAGCAGATAGGATTACAACCAAGAATCACCTACCCAGCAAAACTGAGTATAATTCTTCAGGGGAAAAAATGGTCATTCAGTGAAATAGAGGACTTTCAAGCATTCTTGATGAAAAGACCAGAGCTAAATAGAAAATTTGATTTTCAAATTCAAGACTCAAGTGGAACATGAAGAGGTAAACAGGAAAGAGAAAATCATAAGAGACTTAATAAGGTTGAACTGTTTACATTCCTGCATGGAAAGATGATGTGTGTAACTCATGAGACCTTTGTCAGTATTAGGATAGTTGGAGGGGAAAAAAATTATATGTATGTATAAATAGATAGATAGATAGAGGGCACAGGGTGAGTTGAAGATGAAGGGGTCATATCTGGAGAATAAAATTAAGGAGTGAGAGGATTATACTAGAAGGAGAAAGGGAGAGGTAGAATGGGGTAAATTATCTCACAAAAAAACAGAAAAGAAAAGGCTCTTACAGTGGAGGGGAAATGGGGGAAGGTGAGAGGGAATGAGTGAATCTTATTCTCATAGGATTTGACTTAAGGAGGGAATAACATACACACTCAATTGGGTATGGAAATCTGTCTTGCCCTACAGGAAAATGGGGGGGGGTAGGGGACAAGAGAGTAGGGGGATGATAGAGAGGAAGGCAGATTGGGAAAGGGGGTAATGAGAAGCAAATACTTCTGAGGGGGGACAGGGTCAAAAGAAAGAATAGAATAATGGGGGGGTAGGATTAAGGGAAATACAGTTAGTTTTTCACAGCATGTCTACTATGAAAGTGTTGTGCATAACTGCACATATATAACCTATATTTAGTTGCTTGCCTTATCAATGAAGGTAGGTGGGGAGGGAGGAAGGGAGAAAATTTGGAATTCAAAGTTTTAAAAACACATGTTTAAAAAAAATGTTTTTACATGCAACTGGGAAATAAGAAATACAGGAAATGGGGTACAGAAATCTATCCTGTCCTACAAGAAAATAGAAGGGGAAGAGGATAAGAAAAGAGGGGGAGAGATAGAAGGGAGGGCAGACTAGGGGAAGGGGTATTCAGAATGCATGACATCTTGGGGTGGGGGGAGGGGTGAGATGGGGTGAAAATTTGGAACTCAAAATCTTGTAGAAGTAAATGTTGAAAACCAAAAAAATAAGTAAGAATGGCCATAAAAAAGAAAGAAAATAAACAGATGCTGGCCCATTGCTCTTCATGAGTTTTCAGCATTTTAGGATGGCCTGCATGAAACTGGCTATAGAAGATCTGACACCCCTAAATCAAGATTAGAATTTCTTGAAGGCACAGCTCCTTATGACATCATAATAAAATGTGCTCATTTTATGATCCCCTTTCCAGAATTAGCACAGAGCCTAGCATATAGAGTAAATGCTTAATAAATGATTGTTGACTGACTGACTGACTAAACATGTTACTTGAGAAAGGGGTAGATGATGAAGTCATTTGTCTCTTCCCACTAATACATTAGCACAAACTAGGTTATGAGACTGGCGAATATTGATACCTGACTTATTCACTTCTCCTTTAATAATCCATATTCATCACTTCTTTGGGGTTCTTAAGCTACACAGCTTAATGATGATTCACTGTAGGAAATTCCTAACATGTTCTTAGCTAGTAGTTTAACTTTGACAAGATAAATAAGCTACAAATAAGCAGTAGGTCGAAGCTGAGACTGTTTTTATATTATCAAGATGCACCAAGGTGGCTTGCCATTTAGTTACAATAGACTATAATGATGTATCATTACATGGCATATGTAATGCTTATTTAATAACTTAAGCATATTTAATAATTATCAATGTAGTTGGCAATATATTATACTTTTTTTTTTTTTAGTTAGGCAATGGGGTTAAGTGACTTGCCCAGGGTCACACAGCTAGTAAGTACGTATGTGCCTGAGGTCATATTTGAACTCAGGGCCTTCTGAATCCCAGGCTGGTGCTCTATCCATTGCACCACCTAGCTGTCTGCAATATGTTATATCTTGAGCAAACCACCTAACATCTCTACCTATGCCTCAGGGCTTTTTCATGTTTAAATGTAAGATAATATCTAAGATCCACTTCAATTTTCAAATTCTGTAATTTCAAAGCATGTTCTACTTGTAGTTATGCAAAAAAAGTGACTTCATATCCAACCCTGCTTACTCCAAAGCTCCCTTAGAAATTCTCTTCCTTCTTATCCTCACTTACCATGGTGTTATATCTCCCTATGTGACCTAAAAAGAATACCATCACCATCAACATACATTTATTGAGCCCCTACTGTGTACAGGCCCTTGGCTTTACAATCACTCTTCTCAGAAAGGTAATAAAAGGAGAGGCTCATTTCCATATGGAACTTTTTACACTGTTCTCCCACCTGGCTACATTCCTCTGGACTTCTCATCACACTTCCACCAAACTTAATATATTTTGATTTATCAACAATCGTTTCCATAAGCTTTTGAGTTTTAAATTTTTCTTCCCCTCCCTCCCTCTCTTCCTCCCCAAGACAGCACACAATCTGAGATAGGCTATACATATACATTCCTATTAAACATTTTCACTTTAGTCATGTTGTAAGGAAGAATTAGAACCAATAGAAGGAACCACAAGAAAGAGGAAACAAAACAAAACAGAAGAAAAAAAAAAGAATAAATAGTATGCTTTGATCTGCATTCAAACTCCATAGTTCTTTCTTTGGATGTGGATAGCATTTTCCATCATGAGACTTTTGGAGATGTCTTAGATCCTTTCATTTCTGAGAAGAGCTAAGTCTATCAAAGTCAGGCATTGCAACAACATGGCTGTTGCTGTGTACAACATTCTCCTGGGTTCTGCTCACTTCACTCAGCATCAGTCCATACAAGTCTTTCCACGATTTTCTGAAGTCTGCCTGCTCAGCATTTCTTATAGCACAATAGTATTCCATTACATTCATATGCCAAAACTTGTTCAGCCATTCTCCAGTCGATGGGCATCCTCTCAATTTCCAATTCTTTGCCACCACAAAAAAAGAGCCACTATAAATATTTTTGTACATGTGGCTCCTGGGAAAATCACTTTAGTACTAGAACTCACACCTCAGAATTACCCATATACTCTGCTCCTGGGGCCCCTCCTTCTAATGGGAGGGTGGAGGGCTCAGAACCTCTATTTAAGGAGGATACCCAAGTTAGCCATCTCTTCATTTCTCACCAGAACTCCATCATGCTCCAGCTCCCAAGCTGAGTACCATCTTTCTCCTCCCCACCCCCTTTACAGTTTTCTTTTATACATAGTCTTACTCATTAGAATGTAAGCTCTCTGAGGACAGGAATTGTCTTTCTTTTGTTTTTATTTGAATTACCAGTCTTAGCACAGAGCTTAGCATATTTATAAATGCTTAATAAAACTTGTTGACTGACTGGCTGACTGAACATGTCCCTTGAGAAGGAAGAAGATGATGAGGTCATTTCACTTCTCCCCCTAATATATTAGCACAAACCAGGTTGTGAGGCCAGTGAATAGTGTTACCTGGCTTTTTCACCTCTTCTTTAATAATCCATATTCATCACTTCTTTGGGGCTCTTCAAAGTTTGTAGCTTTACCCCAATAAATACTTTTAATCTATATCCTAGGTGCTAATGTATTTAGTTTGAAATATATAAGTAGATTTACTTTGCTTCATGCAACAATTCAGTTATTGAAAAGTATTAGATTAATAAAAAATTATTTTAAAACAAATATTTTAAATGTAGTGGGAATATGGCTGTATCTTTCAACCAGTTATTTTAACTATGATGATGTGATTAATAAAAATTGTACATGAAAGCCCATCTATTGCCCACTTATGTTTTCATCAAGAATACCCTTCAAATGTGCTTAGATTATTATTATTTTTTTTTCCTTTTTGGTGAGGCAATCAAGGTTAAGTGACTTGCCCAGGGTCACACAGCTAGTAAATGTCAAGTATCTAAGGCTGGATTTGAACTCAGATCTTCCTCACTCCAAGACCAGAGCTCTATCCACTGCACCACCTAGCTACTCCATGCTTATTCTTACAAATATAACATATATATAAAAAAAAAATTAGTTATGTGAACTGGTAGTTGCAGATGTGGTAGGGGCTATAGGTGGCACAGTGGATAGAATTCCAGGTCTGAAATCAGAAAGACTCTTCTTCCTGAATTCAAATCTGGCCTCAGACACTTCCTAGCTGTGTGACCCTGGGCATGTCACTTCACCCTGTTTGCTTCAGTTTCCTTTGCCAAGAAACCCCAAATGAGGTCATGAAAAGTCAGACAATTTCAAAATGACTGAACAGCTGATACCTCTCAGATACTTTTATTTCTTTTCTTTTTTAGTAAAAGTACTAAACATGATCTTTTCAATTCTTTTATAATCTTTATCTACATGAGATAACCTTGAAAATAGATCCTTCAATGCTTTTAAAACTATCACTTCAGAGGCACAGCCAACATGGTAGAGGAGCAGGAATAAGTATAGTGAACTTCCTCCCCATAAAAACTCAAAATCTAGAAAATGTGCAGATGAAATCTTGATGGGGAATCCAAGAAAATGTTACAGTGAGTCATTTTTCCAGGCCAGGCTGGCATAGGGAGATGGGAAGAAAGCTGTGCAGACACTGGGGACAAAGTCTGGCTGGGGACAGCTGCTGAGCATTGCAGCACTCACGGAGAACGTGGGCACCAGGGCTGGTGAGGTCCCAGACCCATACTAAGGATCTACAATGGGATCAGGTGCCCACTGGCAACTTTGTTGCCCACTACTCAGTGCTGGATCACAGACCTGGGACCAACTGAGGAGACAACTTGTGTCTAGGGGTGGAATTCCAGAGTAAGAGGCAGTTACAGGTCCTAGGACATATACTGAGAAAGGGACAAGTTCAGAAGCAAGTAGCCCCAGCAGTGTGACTTAGTACCCCCTCCCTCCCCAGGAGCAGAACTTGGTCTCAATTCCAGCTTCTATCCCAGTCCACAGCCTGCAGAGGAATTCCAGGGAGAGCCTCAAGTTCTGTCACTGAATCAGCAGAGCTTCCCAACTGACTGATAGTGGCTGAGGCCAGCAGCAGCCTATTGTTGTTCAGACCTAAATTCTAGATAGGAGAGCAAAATGGGAGGGGAAAAAAAGAATCCTACCATTAAACAGCTATCATGGTGAGAGGGATACTTAAGACATAAATCCAGAACTCCAAAAAATCCACAAACAAAGCCTCAAAAAAAAAAACCCCACAACTTAGACACAAACTCAACTAGAATTTTTGGAAGAGATAAAGCAAGAGTTTTAAAAATAGCTTTTAAGTATTTTTTTTTAATAAATGAAATAAGAATATTTGAGGGGAAAATAGAAGAGAAATAAGAGCTATGGAAGAATTGGAAAGGGATTTTTTAACAGCTTGACAAAAAAAAAAAAGGCACAAAACCTTGCCAAAGCAACAATCTCCCTAAATATTATAATGGATCAAATAGAAGCCAATGACTCCATGAGACAATGAGAAATACTGAAACAAAGTCAAAAGACAAACAATAGAAGAAAATGTAAGGTATCTCATATGACCTGGAAAACAGACCAAGGAGGAAAAAAAAAAACCAAGAATCATTGTGTTGTGATTTCATGGTGTATTATGGGGGTCATCTCAAAAAATTTCAGACTCAGACCATCTCCAATCCAAGAAAAGGCATTTTTTGAGAGTGACATCTCTTAGGAAGTGGGCTGAGTTCCAAGAGAACCAGCAACTTCAGTAAGATGAGACAGGCAATTTTATAGTGTAATGATGCTGATTACATATATGAATATTAAAAAGGCAGAAGGGGTTTATCAAAGGATTAGGTAATAAAAGAGGGGTCCCAGCCTTGGTGCGATCACCTACATGCAATTACCCATATGCGATTACCATAATGCATACAGAAAAGCCCAAATAGGGGTGGGGGGCATTAATATATGATAATGATATTATAATAAGCCTCCATGTTATAAGTTCACCTAAAGGACAGCTTTTGCTATTACTGCGAAGGTGCCCACTTAAGGAAAGTCCCTTCTATTGTTTTAAAGTCTACATCCTGCTCCGGGAGACTGGTGGTACTGCTTTCTGATTGGCTGGGTATTGTGGTCCTGTCTGAGATTAGATGGATGTGGTTGTGGTTGAGTGCATGGACACACATATGAGAAATGTGAGGAAAGGGTCTGAGGGCAGTGGCTAGCTAGAGGCAGTGGCTAGGATTCCATCACATGGACATGTCTGTTGTTCTAACGGAGCATGAGTTCATGGGCATGGCGGCTGTTCTAGTGAGGCAGTGAGGCATATATGAGGAAGTTAGGATATTGAGCTGGGGGGGGCAGTGCCTAGGTAGGAGCAATGACTATATTGAGTCTGGGGGCAGTGGCTAGCTGGGGGGGCAGTAGGTCTGCTGTTCAGTGAGGCTTATAATTGAGTCTGGGGGCAGTGGTGTGGTTAAAGCCAGATTTCGTGGTGAAATTAGGACATGCTTGCTGTTCAGTGAGGCCCATAGGGAAGTTAGAATATTGGGGCTGGGGGCAGCTTTAGTAGGATTCCATCAGTTGGACTACCTGAATGCCATGACCAAAAAATAGAGCCTCAACATCCTATTTCAAGAAATCCTTAAAGAAAATTGTACAGATCCCTTAGAACTAGAGAGCAAAGTGGAAATAGAAAGAATCTACTCATTACCTCCTGGGCAAAAAAAGTGAAAACACCCAGGAACATCACAGCCAAAATCCAGAGCTTCCAGGTCAAAGAAAAAATACTACACACAGCCAGAAAGAAAGAATCTAAGTACCGAGGAGCCACAGTCAGGATCTGGTGTGTAGCAGCGCATTCAGCACTCTCTCAGCCAATTAATAGTTAGCCACCTCTCTCTCCATATATTCAGCACAAATCAGGAAGCAAGTAGCAAGATGTCCCTAGGCTTAATTGGAAGCTATATTACACTAAGACTTGAAGGGAAGGCTTTCTAGGTATGAGGGATAGACAGTATAAATGTATAGAATGTATAGAAACTGGAAACGAAACTGTGTGTGTGTGTGTGTGTGTGTGTGTGTGTGTGTGTAATAGTACACAGACCAGTATGGCTGAATCGTAGAGGAGAATAATGTTTAAGAAGACAAGAAAGATAAGAAGAAAAGTTGTGAAGAGCTTTAAAGGTCAAACAGAGGTGTTTATATCTGGTCATAAAGGTAACAGGGATGCACTGGAGTTTACTGCTTAGGGGGGATGCGTGGGATGTGACATGACCAGATATGTGTTTTAGGAATATCAATTCGGCAGCTATGTGGCAGATGGATTGGAGAGAGAACAGAATAGAAGCAGGGAGACCAATCAGAAGGTTAGGTAAGAGGAGAAGGATAACGGCTGTGTGAATGGAAGGAGAGAAAAGGGCATATCTAAGAGATGCTAGAGATTTAACAACTGATTGGATATGTGAAGACAGAATGAAGAACAGAGAATGAGAAAGATGTTGAGAACCTGGGAGTCTGAGAGGTTAGTAATGCCTTTGATGGTAAGAAGAAAGTGCAGAAGAGAATTGGGTTTGGGCAGGGAAAGACAGAGTTCTGCTTTGGATATGTTGAAATTAAGATGCCTGCATAACATCCCAGTTTGAAATCTTTAGCTGGCAGTTGGTGATGCCAGAAAGAACTCAGGAAATTGACCAGGGCTATCTATCTATCTATCTATCTATCTATCTATCTATCTATCTATCTATCTATCTATCTATCTATCTATCTATCTATATATATATATAAATCACCTGCATATAGATATAAACATGGGAGCTCTAAGTGGGAGAGAATGGAAAGAAAAGAGAAGAGGGCCCAGGACAGAGCCTTTTAATAGGGATAAAAGTAAAATCCTGTGCTTAGATTTTAAAAAAAAAATCAACCACAAAAGTAGATAGCAGATTATCACAAAAAACAAAACAACTTAAGAGTGTTAGTTCACTGAAACCTCACAGAATCTGAGTTGGAAAAGAATTCAAAGGCCTCTGAGTCTCTCAGTACTTGAATAACAATTTCTTCTACATCATACCTGACAAGTGGTCATCTACCTTTTCCTTAAGCTCCTCAATGAGAGGAAACCTACTACTTCTCAAGGCAGCCCATTTCACTTTCAGATAGTTCTAATTATTTTGAAGGGTTTTTCCACATCAAGCCTAAATATGCCTCTCTGGAATGTCTATCCATCATAGCTATTTCTTCCCTCTGTGGCAAAACAGAACAAATCTCATCCCCGTTCCAATGACAGCCTATGAATACTTGAAGATAGATAACACCCCTGCCCCATGCCCACCTCTCTCTCCTTTTCTTCTTGATAAACATCTCCAGTTCTTTCAATCAGACCTCACGTGGTATGATATCAGACCTACATCATCCTGGTTACCCTCCTCCTGATTACACTCTACATTATGCTGTTGACTCATATTGAGTAGATAGCAATGATGTGGCACTCAAATAAAAGTTAACATGATCTAAGAAGTATAATGTGGTTAGACTATATCTGCAGAATTGTTCCAGTGTTGACTCTTGCATTTTTGGAAGGGCGTTGATAAACTGAAGTATACGCAAAGGAAGGAAGCCTCAAAATAGTGAAGGGACTTCAAACAATGTCATAGCATTTGTTGAAGAAACTGGTGATATATAGATTGAAGAGGAGGCTTATGGAATATAATATGGTATATATTATAGCATATATATCATTGTATTCAAATGCAAAGTACTATCTTTTTCTTAAAGTGAATGTTTTATTGACTGAAAGAAAATCCTATAGCTGTTCTGAGTGGGTCCACTACAAATTTATGTTAAACAACCTCATCTGAGCCCTTACAGTAGATACTGTAAACTAAACCTGTCCAAAACTGAACTTATTATCTTTTCCCCTAAACTTTCCTCCCTTTCAAACTTCTCTGTTACTGTCAAAGGCAACACCATCCTCCAGTCCCACAGGCTCACACATAGGAGTCACCCTGCATTCCTCACTCTCACCCCTCCATATCCAACCTGTTGCTAAGGTCTGTTTATTTTACCTTTGCATCATTTCTCTAACACTCCCCCTTTACTCCTCTGATACTGCCATGACCCTGATGACCCTTTGTCACTTCATGCTTGGACTGTTGCAATAGCCTGCTAGAGGGGGCTGTCTGCCTCAAGTCTCTCCCAACTCCAACTCATCTTTTGTTCAACCACTAAAGTGATTTTCCTGTGTGCTGGTCTGATCATGTCGTTCTTCCCTCCCCCCACACTCAATAAACTCCAGTGGGCTTCCAGATCAAATGTAAAATGCTAGGTTTGGCATTTAAAGTCCTTCACAACCTAGCCCCTCCCACCTTTCCAGTCTTCTTATATACCTCACTCTCTAACACATATTCTTTGATCCGATGACATTGGGCTGTTCCGCAAACAAGGAACTCCATCTCTAGGCTCCAGAGGTTCTCTTAGGCTTCACTGTCTTCTTTCAGGTCCCAACTAAAATCCCACCTTCTACAAGAAGACTTTCCCAACCCCTTTTAATTCTAGTACTTTCTCTCTCAATTATTTCCTATTTATCCTGTACATAACTTGTTTATACATATTTTTGTATCCCTAGAACTTAGCATGGTGCTTGGTGCATAGTTGGTACTTTAAAAATATTTACTGTCTTGACTGCCCTGTGTGGCTCAAGTGGAAAAATCCTATCAAAGTCTATAACTTAGATCCCAAACTTAAAAAGAATAGCAGCCTTTCACTGAAAGAGTCTTATGCTACCTCAACAGCATTACACATTACACTCCCTCCAGCCAAGGGAGCAGACGTGGGAAGTTCTACAGTTTCCTGGCTTAGTAATTATTCTGAGAGTGGCAGATGAGTTTCATCCAGCAGAAGAGTTTCATCCAGCAGAAGAGCAGAAAGAATTAGTACAGGAGAAGTCCTGACCAACATGTGAAATGTAGGAAACACCGTTCCCTAAGGACAATAATTTTGCTTGTAATAATTTTGCCTTGTGATAAAGACAAAATACATATATTATTGTTTGTGGCCACTCTTCTCCCTCCCCTGCCTCCAATCACATTGTATGTATTGGTGGGAGAGTGTGATCTAGGTTTATGGGTTGGCTGCTATAGTTTTATTAGTTATACTAATCCAATAGTTATACTCTCCACTTTAGTTCAGGGCTCATCATCTTTTGCTTAGATTATTTGGATAGTGTACTAATGGGTCTGTCTGCCTCAGGTCTCTCATCACTTTAGTCCATCCCCCACACTGCTGCCAAAGTCATTATCTTTAAGCACAGAGAAGACTATGTGATTCCTCTACTTATATCAATTACAAAAGCTTTCTATTGCCTTTAGGATAAAATAACCTGATCTGTGATAGGAGGAATATCCACAAGGTCCCTGTTCCCCTCCCCACTATGAGTTAGGCCAGATTTCTCCTAAAAGGTAACAAAGACAGGACTTGATTGGCCGAAGAGTGGGGTTCCTTGAGGAAGCTCGCATAGCCTCTGGCTGTATTGATATGATTTTCTGGTTACCTCAAGGCATGAAAGGTCCCACCCTAATGGCAGTGCTTTCCCTCCCAATCTACCTTGTTTTTAACTATATATAATTTGTATTTTTTCACTTTATGTTATATATTTATATGTGTTTTTGTCTCCCCATTAGAATATAAGTTCCTTGCATGTAGAGATTGTTTCCTGACCTGTACTTGTAGCCCCAATACTAAGCACAGTTCTTGGCACACTTAGGGCAAATAATGATGATGATAATTAGAATTTATATAGCACTTAAAGGTTTGCAAAGTGTTTTAAAAACATTATCTCCACAACAAATCTGGAAGGGGTTTATGTTTATACTACATAAAATAAGTTATTATTCCTGTTTTGCAGATGAGAAAACTGAGGCTGACAGAAGATAAGTGACTTGCCCAGGGTTACATAGCTAGTAAATGTCTGAGGCCAAATTTGAACTTTAGACTTCCTGACTTCAGATTCAGCACTCTATCTACTATATTTCCTCATTTCCCTAATAAATACTTGTTTACTGATTTATTGACTGATTGATCTATAGCTGTGTGATTGATTCTCTAAAGGAATCAACCTGCCCCGCCAGTATGAGGTTGGGTGAGTGAGTCAGCCAGTCTCAGCCCAGAAAAAGAGAGAAACAGGCTTTTTGCCGCAATGGGTGTTGGTGCTTCACCAGGACTGCACAAATAATTACAGGGTTTGTTTTTTTTTTTTTTTAATGGAGAAGAGAGATCAGGTTTGTCCTTCAAGGCCTCAGAAGGCAGAATTAAGACTCACTAATTGGAAGTAGCTGATAACATCAGTTCTTTCTCAGATCAAGTCCAAGTGGGACCTAAAACCTGGGCTTTTGTCTTTCCTAATTTCTATATCTTATTTTAAAAATTTAGCTCAAGGCACTGTGTTTTCTGACCTTCTTGTTACCTGAGTGTGGCAACCTGGGTTCAGAAATCTCCCTCATTAGATTTCTTATCTTCATTTAAAAAAAAAAAATTGGATACTCCCTCTGGCACCCATTCCCTCTTCTTTTCATACCCCAGACTGCAACAGACTCAAACCCCCAGAATTCCTTTTCTAGGGTTCACTTATAAGCAAAAAGAAAATACACAAATTCAGAATTCCTTTTCTATGGTTTACTTACAAGCAAAAAGAAAATACACAAATTCAGAATTCATATACCACAGTAAATGAGAAGTGCATAAAAAAGACAGTTGCCCAATCCCAGGCTGAATGCTACATAAACTTCCCAAAATAATCTTTCAAACTCCCCAGACCTAGCTCAGCTTTTAGGATTTCCTGTAGGCCAATTGTTGTGTCCTGTCTCCGTGTGGACAATACTGTCTTTTCTTGGCAAAAGATATAGAGTAGTTTGCCATTTTCCTTCATCAGTGGATTAAGGTAAATAAAGGTTAAGTGACTTGCCCAGGGTCACACAGCTATAAGTGTCTGGCACCACATTTGACCTCAGGTCTTCTGACTCCAGACCCAGCACTCTGTCCACTGAGCCACCCAGCTGCCTGCTGCCAGCGCCTCTGTCCAAAAGCTCTTCTGTTTTTTCCCTTCCTGGTGGCCTACAGTGAAATGAATGGTCTGTTTCAGAGCAAAACAAACCCAGATTGGAGTTTCTCACTTGTATGTTCTTGTCTATTTTCAAATCCTAGGCTCGCCTTGAGGCACAGTTAGAAATCTTATTACAGGTTAGCTAATGGGTACTCCATTCATATTTCTACTTATTCACTAGTTATCAGACTTCTCTTTTCTCTTATCTAAGGAAAAAGCCAAGAAATAAAAAGTTAGTGGTCCCATCCCCTCCAAAATCAGAACTCTTCACGTCAACACAAGCAAGGTTCACTCCCAGGTTTTCAGCTTCGATTGGGCTTTTTAAAATACAGAAGTGAGATTTATGTATTAGTCCTCCAATCCATAATGAAATCTTTTTTTTAATTAAGAAAGATTTATACATATTTTGAGATGCACCAAATGGAGTTTTTAATTTAACTTAGAAGACTTCAGGAAATTAGACACATGTTCTTCTTCCACTGGACTGACGGGCTCCATGCAAAGCCCTTCAGCGCGTCCGTCCACGAGACCGCAGAGGAGAAAGGCGGCCGCTTCCTTCCAGCCCGTTCTCACTGCGCGCCTCCGATCCTCGGTGACCTTGAGCCCACCTCGCTGGGCCCCTCCCTGCCGCGCGCAGCCCGCCCGCCGCAGAGCCCCACCCGGGCCGCTCGCCCTCCCGCGGCGTCGGGAGCGGCGACGGCGACGCGCCCGGGCTTTTCCGTTCGGTGGTCGGGGATAGGTGTCGAGGGCGCGCACGCTGTGCGTTCCGGGCTCGTGCCTGCGGACTTCGGATTCAGCTGGGGGAAGCCGAAGAATCTGAGCCGCCATGTTCCTCTCCTCGTCACTCCGGGCGGGGGCCGCCGGTCTCGTCGCCCACTGGGTAAGGAGGCTCGGGATGGATCCCTGCACGGCCGCCGCCCGTCCTCTACCCTCTCTTCAGTTTGGGCGCTGCAGCCTCCCGCGCACTGGGCGGGCCGTCAAGCCCGGCAAGGACGTCGCGGCCTTGCTTTGCTCCCGAGGGTGACCGCCGCCAGGGGCGCGGGGGGAGCGCCGGCCGCAGGCGGGCGGCCTTTAACTCGGGCCAGTCGCGGAGGCGCCCCCAGGAACCCGCTCCCCTCCGCGCGGTCAGGGAGGACTAGGAGGCAGGAGCTACCTCTCTCGGCCTATTTTTCTGGGCTTCATCTAACGTTGACAACAGAACGTGTCCCCGAGAGACCACCCCTCCCCGGCGGAGGCTCAGGAGCATCCCGCCCACGCCCGCCCAGTCCTCCCTAGTCCCGATAGGGGGCGTCCTAGCCGAGCGTCTCCTTGTACTGCAGCGCGTGGGTGACCTTGTATCCTATTTCTGGAAAATACTTGTGGGACTGACGGGGGTTCACTTTATCTTGCAGAAAGATTGGCGAGAACCATAGGTCACAAATATGACGATAACTAGAGGTTGTATCTGGTGGGAAATTTTTTGACTTATCGTGTCTTTCGAGATTTGGCTTTTTGCAGATGCCACAGAATCAGGATACTGGTTCCATTTTTTAATGTAGTCCATAGGCCAACATTAACTATACATATCTGTAAATGAGCCATTGAACTGGGGTTATCATGGATAAGGGGACAATCTCTTGTTCCTTGAATATGTTTTGTATTGTCTTGTTTTTGAAGGATTGTGATCTGGAAGATAGACACGTTGTACTAATACAGTCCTAGAAAAAAGAATCAGAGCTAATGGTTAGAAGTTACAGGAAGATAGATTTAACTTAGGCATAAGGAATAATAATAATAATTGGAGCTTTCTGAAACTGGAATAGGCTGTTTCTTCAAAGATACTAAATTCCCTGTTACTGGAAATGTTAATACTCATTGCTTTTGTCAGGAATGATGTAGAAAGAATTCATGATTCAGTTTGGACTAGATGACCTCTAATGTTCTATGTAATTTAAGATACTGTTTCAGATTGAACCCATGATTCCTTCAGACATCTAATTCTCCAATAATAGTGAATTCTAGGAAAAGTGTTTACTTGCTGAGGGAAGGACAGCATATATATTTTGTAAACTTTTGAATCACTAATCTGTTAGAGTTATTTGAGGGAGTGAGTATGTGGGCAAAAGAGAACCCGTTTATGTAATTCCAATGGGTCCTAAACAAAACAAAATTGAGTTATGGAATTGGAGTGGGTGGATGTTTGTTATGAATTGCAAACTGGCTTAAAAAACAGAAGACAAAGAATAGGATAAAAGAATGCTTATCTGTGTGAAGAAATGTTACGATCTCAAGGGATCAGTTCTGGGAGCAACTTTGACATTTTATAAATGATCTTGGAGGGCAGAAGTAGAAATATGAAATCTCCATATATGTAGATGATACTAACGTCTTCCAGTTAGAGAAATGATGCATAGCTTATGGAACCACAACAGAATTATCTCATACAGCTGTGTGAGTGGGCAGAAGAGTAGCACATGAGCTTGAGGAGGGCAGAGTATTAAGTTTAGGGGAAAATAATAAGAATTATGCTTATAGATGTTGGATTTAGAGCTGAAATTTGCAGCCCAGGCAAGGGAACTGTAAATCGTCATCGGTTCCCTGAAGGTGCCAACCATATTAATTTCAACTTTCATGTATCTGTATTTAACATTTTACTCATTTGACAAAACATTTTTAAAGCACCTACTATCTACAAAGAAAGCATTGTACTAGGTGCCAGAAATACAAATAGAAAAACTGAAATGCCCTGCCCTAAAAGAGCATATGTTCTCAAGGGATATTATATGCAGGCAAATAAATACTAAGTAGCTTCAAGAATAGAGTGCATTTTAAAAAGGAGGGAAGGGGATCAGTCAAGGCTTTGTGTAAGAGATAGCACCTAAATTGAGCTTTAAAGGAAGCCAGGGATTCTTTGAGGTATAGGTGAAAGGGGAGTACATTCAAGACATGAGGGATTACTTGCATAAAGATATAGGGATGTGAGATAGAATATGTCACTAGCCGGCTAGTTTTGACTGGAACTGAATTTGTGAAGGGAAATAAAATTAAATAGAAGTGAAAAATTAGGTGAGAGCTAGATTGTGGAGGTCTTTAAATGCTAGGCAGAGGATTTAACATTTTTATCTTAGAGGTGATAGGGAGCCTTTGAAGTTTTTTTAGTAGAGGACTTAACATGGTCAGATTTGTGTTTTAGGAATATCAATTTGATGGTTTTGTGGAGGGTGGTTTGGAGAGGGATAAGGAATCAGGGAGACCAATTAGGAGTCTACTACTATAATCCAGATGAGGGGTGATAAGGGTCTGAAATAGTGTGGTGGCAGTGTGAGTGGAGGGGTGGAGATAAAATTACATGGAGATAGTATCAAATAAAATTTGGGATTTAATTGACTGAGAATTCAAGGCGGTGGAAGAGCCCAGAATGACTCCAAGGTTTTGAAACTGGGTGGCTGGAAGGATTGGTCTTGCCATAGACAAAAATGGGGAAGTTTGAAGTAGAGAGAGGTTTTTGGGGAATATTAATTCCAATTTGGATTTGTTGAGTTCGAAACACATGTGGGACATAAAGGTGGAGATGTCTAGCAGGCAGTTGGTAATACAGGACTAGAGTTCAAGACAGAAAGAGATTAAGGCTGGTCTGAGAATCTTTTACATAGAGATGATTATTAAACAAAAACTAAATGGGACCTGATGAGATCACCAAAAGAGAGAATGTAGAGGGAAGAGAGGAGAACCCAATACAGAGCTTTAGTCCCTCCCATACTTAATGGCAGCAGGACATCAGTCTAAGAAAGGAGGTTGAGCAGCACTGAGGCTGGTAATAAGAGGAACACTAAAGATCAAGAGAGTGCCCAAGAGGAGGGGGTGTTTGTGAAAGGTGACAACTGAGAAAAGGGGGTTTATATTTAGCAGTTGAGATTTTTTGGTACCATTGGAGGGAGCAGTTTCAGTGCAGTGGTTGGTTCAGAAGTCAGACTGCAAGGAATTGAGAAGTGAATTAGAGGAGAGGTTGTGTGTGTGAAATCAAAGAGTTCAGACAATCCTTTATATAAGTTTGTCTGGGAAAGGGATAAGCAATATAGCACAGTACCTTGATGGACTAGCAGGAGCAAGTGTTGGAGATCTGTGCATGCTTATATAGGTGGCAGAGCAGGGGCCAATGGATAAGGAGAGTGCAGAAGTGTGTGGTAGTGAGGATGAGAAAGGGATAGAGGTGGGCATAGTAGCTAATAGGTAATAGCTGAATTGGTCAACTATAGGGTCAAGACTAGGAAGGCAGAAAGAAGGGAACCCAGAGGAGGGGGTGGAAGAACTGGAGATCACACTGAGGTTAAAACTTAGGTTTGGGAGGGATGAGGCAGAAGGAGGTATTGAAGGATAAGAGATTGTAGTTAAAGAGAAGAATTCCAGGGTTCTGTTTCATAGATGTGGAGCAGTTATAATTGTTAGAGCAAGAGAGGACAGAGGACAACATGGACTTTATGGTTACAAAGCTCTTGAGATACATTATTCAGTTTTCAATCTTAACAGCAACCCTTGGGTTCAGGTAGTAGCAGCATCTCTCCTTTTATAAAAAAGGCATCTGAAGTTCACAGGTCATATAGCTGTTGGCAGACATTGTGGTATAATGGGAAAAGACCTGTATTTAGAGTCAGGACCTGGTTTTAAATTCTCAATTTGCTACTAATCTTTGCTGGTGGATTTATTTTGATTTAGTTTAGCAGCTGTAAAATGAAGCATTTGGATTGAATGATGTGTAGAGTACCTTCCAGCTCAAAAATTTATGATGTCTTTAAGGTGTTTGGATATAGGAGATAATTGGGACAGACATAATTTGGGATTAGAATCTTGGTCAGTCCATAGTTCTTTCAACTGTACCCTGTAGTTTTAAAAGAAAAAGTCATCATGTTGTACTATTTTCTTTCCTTACCTTAGGTATTTAAGTGTTCAGTAATTAACAGGAGTGTATTGAAAATAAAACCAAAATATTAGCATTTAATAAGTACTGTTGCTGAGCACTGTGCCCTGAATTAGGGATGCAAAACACAAACAAAACAAGGAGCTTATTTTATGCTTGGGGGGAGGTACACATGTGTAAACAAATACAAAATATATACAAAATAATTTCAAGGAGAGGGTGCACTAACAGCTGGGAAAGGTCTTACGTAGAGTCTGGCTCTTGAGCTGAGCTTTGAAGGAAGCTACCAATTCAAAGAAGCATAAATAAAGAGGTAGTACACTGCTCTGCTCAGAGGCCTGTAGACAGGAAGTGAAATGGCATGTACGAGGAACAGTGAAAGAGCTATTTGACTGGCAAGTAGAGTGTGAGAAGGGAAGTACTCTGTAATAAGCCTGAAAAGCTAGGCTGGAGTCAGGTGGAGAAAGGATTTAAATTTCTAACAGAGGAGCTTATATTTTGTTACCTTGCAGCAGATTTTGAGCAGAGAATAGCTTGCTCAGATTTGAACTTTAGGAATATAACAAGGAGGTGAGTGGAAGATGGTTTGGAGACACAGCATGTCTGGAAGGTACTCTGGGCAAGTCATTTACCTCTTTTTGGGTAAATCATTTAACCCTTTTTAGCCTCAGTCTCTTCATTTATAAAATGGAGATAATAGCATCTACTTCAGGATTATTCTGAAAATCAAATGAAATAATATATGTCATGTGCTTTGCTATGTTAGAATGTTATTTTTATAATTATTAGAGAAGGGAGGACTAGATGCCAGAAAATCAATTAGGAGACTCTTGCAATAGTCTAAGCAAGAGGTGATGAGAACCTCAACTGAAATCAAATCCTATAGTTTTCTTCTCCTTGCATGGCTAACCTCTTTGAAAAGGCCATCTATTTTCAAAGCCTCCACTTCCCTTCCTCTTACTGTCCTCGTAACTTTGTACTCAGACTTCTGACCTCATCATTCGACTGAAACTGTTCTGTACAAAGTTACCAGTGATTTCTTAATTGGCAACTCTAATGACCTTTTCTCAGTTCACCCTCTTTATACTCCCTCCTCTCTGGGTGACCCTTCTGTCTCCTGATTGTCCTACCTAATCAATTTCTCCATCTCAGTCTTCTTTGCAGCATATTTATTCTTCCCAGTCATGCTTTCTAAACCATGGGTGTCCAAGCCTCTGTCCCAGGCCTCTCTCTGTACTACTTTTCTTGGTGATTTAATCAATTCTTAAGGATTCAGTTAGCCTCTCTATGCCATTGAGTTAACCCTAATTTTTCTCCTTACCTTCATTCTCACGTCTCCAGTTGCCTTTTGGTTCTCTTTAATTGGATGTCTTATAAACAGACACCAGATTCAGTAGGTGTCATCTCTGACTCCTCAGTACTCTCATCCTTCCTATCAAAATCTTATTGTTTCTACTTCTGTGATATCCCTCACATATGCTGTCTTCTTTCCTCTGACACTGCCTCCATTCTGGTCCAGGTTGTCCTTGCATCACAACTAGACTTTTAAAATACCCTACTGGTTAGCCTACTCATAACTGTCAAATTGATCGTCCTAAAACAAAGGTCTTACCAGATCGTGGCCTATTCCATAAATTTCAATGGTTCCCTGTCACCTTCAGGATCAAATATAAAATCATGTTTGACCTTCAGAGCCCTTCCTACCTTTCCAGCTTGCTTTCCCTCAAACATAGCATTCTATCTCCTGACTTAGGACATTTTTTTTCTTCCTTCCTTCCTTCCTTCCTTCCTTCCTTCCTTCCTTCCTTTCTTTCTCTTTCTTTCTTTCTTTTTTTATAATTAATTTATTTTTAGCTTTTAACATTCACTTCCATAAGATTTTGAGTTCCAAATTTTCTCCCCCTCCCACCCCAAGACAGCATACAATCTGTTATAGGCTATACGTATACATTCGTATTAAACATTTTCACATTAGTCATGTTGTAAAAAAGAATTAGAGAGGCAGCTAGGTGGCGCAATGGATAGAACACCAGCCCTGGATTCAGAAGGACCTGAGTTCAAATTTGGCCTCAGACACATAACACTTAACTAGTTGTGTGACCCTGGGCAAGTCACTTAACCCCATTGCCTAGCCAAAAAAAAAAGAATTAGAACCAATCGGAGGAACTATGAGATAGAAGAAACAAAAAAGAGAGAGAAAGCAAATAGTATGCTTCCATCTGCATTCAGACTCCATAGATCTTTTTCTGGATATGCATAGCGTTTTCCATCATGAGTCTTTGGAGTTGTCTTAGATCCTTGCATTGCTGAGAAGAGCTAAGTCTATCAAAGTTAGTCATCACACAATGTGGCTGTTACTGTGTATAACATTCTCCTGGTTCTACTCACTTCACTCAGCATCAGTTCATGTAAGTCTTTTCAGATTTTTCTGAAGTCCACCTGCTCATCATTTCTTATAGCACAACAGTGTTCCATTACATTCGTATACCACAACTTGTTCAGCCATTCCCCAATTGATGGACATCCCCTCAATTTCCAATTCTTTGCCACCACAAAAAGAGCTGCTCTAAATATTTTTGTATATGTGGGTCCTTTTCCCATTTTTATGTATGTTTGAGATACAGACCTAGCAGTGGTATTACTGGGTCAAAGGGTATACACATTTTTATAGCCATTTGGGCAAAGTTCCAAATTGCTCTCCAGAATGGTTGGATCAGTTCACAACTCCACCAGCAATGCATTAGTGCTGCAATTTTCCCACATCTTCTCCAACATGCATTATTTTTCTGTTTTGTCGTGTTAGCCAATCTGATAGATGTGATGTGCTACCTCAAGAGTTGTTTTGATTTGCATTTCTCTAATCAGTAGTGATTTAGAGCATTTTTTCATATGACCAAAGGTAGCTTTAATTTCTTCATCTGAAAACTGCCTGTTCATATCCTTTGACCATTTATCAATTGGGGAATGGCTTGTATTCTTATAAATTTGACTCAGTTCTCTATACATTTTAGAAATGAGGCCTTTATCAGAGACACTGGTTGTAAAAATTGTTTCCCAGCTTTCTGTTTCCCTTCTAATCTTGGTTGAATTGGCTTTATGCAAAATCTTTTCAATTTAATGTAATCAAAATTATCCATTTGGCATTTCATTATGTTCTTTCTCTTTTGTTTAGTCATAAAATCTTCTGTTCTCCATAAATCTGATAGGTAAACTATTCTTGCTCTCCTAGTTTGCTTATAGTATCAGCCTTTATATCTAAATCATGTACCCATTCTCACTTTTATCTTGGTATACAGTGTAAGATGTTAATCTGTGCCTAGTTTCTGCCATACTATTTTCCATTTTTCCTAGAAGTCTTTGTTAGTGAGTTCTTATCCCAGAAGCTGGAGTCTTTGGGTTTATCAAATAGTAGATTACTATACTCATTGACTACTATGACTTAGGACATTTTCACTGGTTGTTCCCTAAACCTGGAATTTTTTCTCTTTTTCCACTCCATCTGCTGGCTTCCCTGACTTCCTTCATTTTCCAGCTAAATCCTGCCTTCTTTCTATAAAAAGCTTTTCCTGATCCCTCTTAATGCTAGTGCTTAATGCTTCCCTCTATGATTATCTCCATTTTGTCCTGTATATATCTTGCTTGTACATTATTGTTTGCTTGTATCCTCTATTAAAACTGAGCACCTTGAGACCAGTGACTGTATTGCCTTTCCTCACATCCCCAGGGCACAATGCCTGACACATAATAGATGCTTAGTAAATATTTATTGACTTGGTTAGAAAGATGGTGGTGTGATTGACAGAAATATAGAGAAATGACAGAAAAGGGTGTATTTTGAAGGAAGTATAATGAGTTCTGTTTAGGACATACTGAGTTTTAGCTGCTTATGCAGTTATAAATATCTACTAGACAATTGCTAATGTGGGATTAGAGCTCAGAAGAGAGAGTAGGACTGAATACACACACACACACACACACACACACACACACACACGGAGGAAACTGCATAAAGATAATTGAGCCCTTGGGAACTAATGAGATTACTCGGAAAGGATGGAGATGGAGAAGAGGATCCGACAAGTTAGGCTGTAGGTGATGATCCAGCAAAGGAGGCTGAGAAGAAGCACCAGGGAAGAAAAGGGTTCCAGAAACTTACACCATTTCAAGGGGTAGGAGGTGGTCAGCAATGTCAGATGCTGAATATGAGGCAAGAAGAATAAAGACTGAGAAATACTATTAGATAGGGTAATTAAAGAAGGAATCATTCCTGACTCTGAAGAGAGCTGTTTCAAATAAGTAATGAGGTCAGAAGCCAGATTGCTGGCAGTTGAGATGAGAGTGAAAGTAAAAGGAATGGGGGCTACAAGTATAGATAGCATTTTCTAGACATTTGACTGTGTGTAGAGGGAGGTCCAACACAAGAACTCGAGTCAGCATGGTGTGAATTAGAGCAGTGGACCTGGAGTAAGGAAGACTTTGATTGAAACCCTGCCTCTGACAGTTGTTAGCCTTGTGACTATGGGCAAATCACTTAACCTGTCTGAACCTTAGTTTCCTCATCTGTAAAATGAAGGGATTGGTCTCATGACTTCTAATGTCCCTTCCAGCTCTAGGTCTCTGATCTTGTGATCCATGTAGGGGTGATGTGAGGAATGGAATGGGGATAGGATCTAAGATACAAGTAAGAGTTGACTTTGGCAAAAAGAAGGGCAACCTCTATTAGAAGAGAGGAAAGGAAGAGAGAATGGGGGATGATGTCAAAGAGTTTTGAGATGTAGGAGAAGAGGTTATGGTGAATGATTTCTGTTTTCTCAATAAAGTGAAATGCACTGGGCCCAAAATATTACACACAGTTCTTATTGCATCTTAAAAAAATTACAAAGCTAGAAAAGGAGAAATAAAATAAGGCTAGACTAGGACTCAAGAGATTAGGACTCAAATTCTGGGAAAATGAAAATTGATGGTGATCAAAGTCTAAAATCATTAAAAGGTATGGACTAAGTAAAAACAATTTAGAAGATAACTCATGATGCTTGAAGGTGATTATCATTGACCAAATAAAAAGATATACTACTTTATACAGAGAACATGGAGATAAATTTATGGATAATGATGTGATATTCATGGCATGTTTCTTAACCTTTTAGGTTTTGAGGAAATGGCCCAAGCATTCCTTGTTACCACTCCCAGACAGAATACTGTTGGATCACTGATCTTAAACAGAATGCCGTTTATTACAGTATCATGTGTTTATTAGCATTTTGAATATGATTCTGGAAAGCCATATGCTGTACGTATTTGAGGCAAAGATTTGGGTGCAGTGTACTCTAAGACAGCAAATGGAGTAGTTAGCCTGTAAAGTGCAATGTGGTCTTAGTTTTACTGAGGATACAGTGCAGCTATAGGTTCCATTTTGTACTCTTATTTCTGACCTTCTATGAATGAAGGTGGGAATTCTTTATGGGGGTCATTCATTACCTGAAAGAGGAGTTCCTTGACTTTGTAGATACAAGATGTAAATAAGGTAAATAAGTTTCAATTGGTCAAAGATCAGTCTTTCAGGAAGTCTCTATTATATGCTTACTAGGTTTAAAGTACTACTCTAAGTGCTAGGAATAAAGAGATATAAATGAAAAAATTCCTCAAGAAACTTTTATTTGAATGGGAAGAGAAAATGTGTACACATAAATTTATATAGAACCTATACAAAAATGGATAATAGGTAGTTTTGGGAGGGGGTTTCTCAGCAGTTAAGGGGACCAGGAGAGGTTGAGAAGAAAATCCATTCCAGTTTAGGGACAACCAGGACAGGCTTGGACATGGAACATCATTTGTTTTGTTTTTTAAATTAAATTAATTTTAAACTTAAATACACAATAAGAAAAGAAAAATAAATATATTATGAACTTAAATATTAAAACTTAAATACAAAGTAAGAAAAGGGGAAAAAATGCATTGCCATGTACACAGCAGAACTTGGGAGGATTCAAAATATACAGCATTAAATTTCCATTTCAAGAAAACTTATATAGTAAATACTGCATGTCATGTTTGGAGCTGTTCTTTTCCTGGCTTTCTTCTAAGTTTTCTTTTATTCTCTGCTGTGCACTTTTTACTTTGTTCTCCCCCCCCCCCCCCCCCCAGAGGGTACAATTAAGTGAGGACACACACACACACACACACACACACACGCCTACATATACACACACAAAGATATATAAAAATATATACTTACATACATATACCTATATATATCTATAATCATAGACATATACATTCCTATGCATCTATGTAAGACCATACCATTCTTATTTGTCCCCTGTTACTCTGAGGGTGGATAACCTATTCCTTCAGTCCGAGTCTTTCTGTATTTTTCAAAGTTCACCAACTCATCATTTCCTATACCAACAGCAGTATTCCATCCTAATATGGTCTAGTTATGTTAAGTAGTCTAAAATAATATTGATTAATGTGGCTGACATATAGTGTAGTTTTCCTGTTTTCTCTTATGATTAAATCTGTTTTAGCTTTAACCTTGTCTGAGAGCATGATTACCATCCCTGCTTTTTTTCCCTAATAAATTGTACTTCTGACCTTTATTTCATGTTTGTGTGTATCTCTGATTTCCTATCCCTCCTGACTCCTCTACTTTACTTCTGCCTTTTACCATGCCCTCCTATTACTTAACCTACCCCCCATCCCTCCCTAATCCTCCCATTCCTGGTAATCTAAACACCCTTCTGTTGCCCCTTCCCGTATCCTAGTATCCTAATCCCTCACCCTCCCCTCCAGAAATCCCTCCCTTATCCTCTCTCCCTTCCCTATTCCCATCACCCTTTTATTTCTTTCTGAATTTAAAAGACTTTTATACCCTTCTACCCTCTTAAACCCATTCCCAATGAAAGTAGGGTTCCAGAACTACTAGCCCTCGTCCCCCATCTAATTCTTTTGTGTCAGTCCTTCTTCTTGGGCCTCATTTGTATAAAATTATTACTCTTTTTACCTGTTCCTAAACAGTTTTACTTTTAAAAATCATATCATAATCAATTCTACCCCAATTTTTTTCACGAACTACTCAATTACTAATAAGAATTTTAGACATGTTTTACATTCCCTCAAATAAAAGGAAAACAATTCGTCCTTATTGAGTCCCTTGTAATTAGTCTTTGATATGTACCTTATATTTCTCTTGCATTTTATATGTCAAATCTTCTGTTAAGTTCAGGTTTAAAAAAAATAATGAAATTCTGAAAGTCTGATAATTCTTTAAATGGCAATTTTTTTTTCATTCAAGATTATGCTTAACTTTGCTGGGTATGATATTTTTGACAGCAACCCCAGTTCTTTTGCTCTTCAATATATAGTGTTCCAAGACCTTTGGTCTTTTAGTGTAGCCACTAGGTCTTGTGTAATTCTTATTGTGGTGCCACCATATTTAAATTTGGTTTTTTTTGTTTGTTTTTGTTGTTGCTTGTAATATTTCATCCTTGAGGTGGGGGTTTTGGAATTTAACCTGTTGGTTTTCCTCGTAGAATCTCTTTCAGGTGGTGATGGGTGGATTTTTGTAGTTTTGATATCCTAGTTATTAGGGTTCAGGACTGGAATACATAGTAGTTTAATGTAAACATTTTTCATTTTTCTCTCCTAACCAGTTATAAAATTTATTTTTTGAGCTTTACTATTAATTTTTTAGTATGTGTTGATTTTTAAATGTTTAAAAACCTTTCCCATTAAAATTCTACTATGGTTCTGAGTTCTAAAAGGGCTTTGCAAATTTTGGCAGATCCTACTAAATTTAAAAGGTTTCTAGTATGGTCCCCACAAAAGACCAGCCTAACTAAATTTGGAAATATTCATCACAAAAAAGTTGACCACCAGGTGATTAATAATTTTTTGACAGTAATAATTTATGAAACCTTGTATGGAAGCATGGAGGAATTGTATTGGTGGAAGGAGTGCAAACTTGGATGAAATCACAGGTCTGTAATTGTAGGATTTTAAAAAATAAATTGTATTGAAAATATAGCTATTACTGCCATTAAAAATAGAAAACCAAGAGTTGTCTATATAAATTATAAATGTTGTAACACTTGGAGGCATGGTGAGGAATGCTAAGAACTGAATGAAAAAGTAGTATAGATCAAGAAGTTAAAAATAATACTTAGGCAGCTGCTATTTCTAGTTTTAACTCATGGCTCTACATAGTGGTCAAACCCCAAAGTTTATTAATGGTTAATAGTCATTAACGGTCAGCTTAGAAGGCAGTCTTTAAGAGAGCGACCCAGGGATTTATTTTTGGTTTTGGTTATTGAACATTTTTATCAGGTCTGGGATAGGCTATATATGGCATGCTTATCAGATTTGCAGATGACACAAAGCTAGGATGGATAGATTGCAGATTGAAAGACAAGATCATGTCTTTCTAGATAGAACATTGAGCTGAAGATAAGATGACATTTAATGTTATACTTTGGTTAAAAAAGTTAGCTTTCCAAAAGTAAGCTGGAAGAGGATAACTATTATTTCATCCTAAAAAAAGAAAAAAAGATCTGGGGGATTTAATAGACTGCAAGTTCAATACTAATCAACTGTGTGACATAGAATAGTGGAAAGAATGCTGGATTTGGAGTCAGAGGATTGGAATTCAAATCTCAGCTCAGCCATTTGCTACCTGTGTGACTTTATGCAAGTCACCTAATTTTTCTGGGTCTCATTGTCTCTCATTTGTAAAAAGGTTTGACTAACTGATCTTAAAGGTATCTTTCAGGTCTAAATCTATAATCCTAAGTATGGGGTTAATGAGAGGAATGAAGGCAATGTGTAGATAGCTTCTTTAAGCAAGAGAATAGAAAATAATTACTCAAAATGGTTTACTTTAAAATATAAAATCTTTGATTTTGCCATTTCTGGAGCTCTTAGTTTTGCTGTAAGGGAATATCAGTCCTGAGAGGAAATAATATGCACTCTAAAAACAGTGCTGCAAACTGTACTGTAGAGAATTCTAAAATTTTCTTTATTCCTTTTGAGGCAGTCTGGTTGTTAAAGTGAGTAAGCTGGAATTGGAACCTACATTATTATTTCTGCTTTATATCAGGACATGTTCTTACTAGGAAAATTATTTGGATTTTCTGTAAACATTTATACTTCTCTCATTTGGAGCTTATTGAGTGGGTTGTAAACATTTCATAGTCTAGTGGAAAAACTTTATATACTTGGAGTCAGCCCAGGTTGACTAGGCTTTTTTCTCCACCAACCTACCTCTAATTGGTATTAGAACCATTCTCTTACCCACATAAGATAGAACTGAGATTGTCCATCAAAGAATGCTAATTCAAATGCCTAGGATCTCGGTTTTTCCTTTAGTTGAATGATGGTTAAAATAATTTGTTCCTTGGTAATCTAAAGTGGTTTTGAGAATAAATGTGGTGATATAAGTGAACTGCTTTAGATGTTAAATATAAATTTATAAGACAGCATTGAAAGGCAGTTGTGTACCTACTTAATAACAGTTTTGTGAATTCAGGGGTACTGATTTTGTTAGTTTTTGTATCACTGTACTTTATAATAGTATATCAGAAGGTCATAATAGTGTAATATCTTTCCTTTTTTTTGGGTGGGGGGCTAGGCAATGGGGTTAAGTGACTTGCCCAGGGTCACAATGCTAGTAAGTGTTATGTGGCTGAGGCTGGATTTGAACTCAGGTCCTCCTGATGCCAGGGCCACTACTCTGTCCATCGTGCCACCTAGCTGCCCCTTTTTTTTAAAGTCAGGCAGAAGCTTTTAAAAAGAAGTTTAAAATTTTTTTATTCCAAATGTAAACGTCAGAAAACCTCCCAAAATGTCCTTTTCCATATACAAAAGTAGAGCAGATGAAGATTGTGCATGAAATTGAGAGTCCCTGTTAATACACAGTATCTTTTTATATGTATATGGGCTGGAACTTCATTGTGTTGTCAGAATCATAATTTGAAGCATTATTGGTAAAATTTACCTTTGGCTCCAGCAAGTGGAATTGCATTTACTAATTTGCAAGATGGCTAAAAAGTTAATTTCTATTGTTGTTCGGTAGTTTCAGTCATGTCCAACTCTTCGTGACCCCTTCTGGGATTTCCTTGACAAAGTACTGGTGTGGTCTTGCCATTTCCTTCTCCTTCTCATTTTACAGATGAGGGAACTGAGGCAAACAGTTAAGTGATTTATCCAGGTCATAAAGCTAGTAAGCGTCTGAGGCCAGATTTGAACTCAGGTCTGCTGACTCCAAATCTAGTGCTCTATTCCAGTACGCTACTTAGCTGCCCAGTGAATAAAATTTTCTAAAGAAAGCTGATGTCAGTCTTGGTAAACTTAATAATATTCAGGTGTGTGAAATTGATCAGCTGTAGTACCAATGAACAAATCATATAACTCCAGAGCCAGCCATTTACTGGAAATGATGGATTCTATTTAATATACATTCTTGATTATATGTATTAATGGAAGAGCAGCATCAGGGATAATATAAAACAGTAGGTATGTACTCTTCCCTGTCAGGAACAGCATAGTTCAGGAAAGGCCAACCTATTCTTGTCTATCTAACCTATCCATTGTAACTTTTAATTTTTTTTATAATAGTTTTTTTTTTAGATTTATGTTTTTCTTCAGGAACACTGAAGCAGTCAAAATACCAGATTTGAGAGGCATAGTGTTTTCCTATCTTGGAGTCAGGAGTGACCTTGATCTGGCATTTAGTAGTTAATAAATCTAGGCCAACTTTCTCATTCTACTGAGGCCTAGGGAGTTTAAGTGACTTGTCTATGGTTACACAGTAAACTTCAGAGTGAAGATTAGAACCTAAGTCTTCTTTCTTCAAAGCTAGTGCTCTTTGCATGGTCATGATGAAAACCAATAGAATATGCAGAGCTTCTTTTGGGCACCTCTCTCTCTATATATCCCTACCTTTCAGTGCAGTGCCTGGCACAAAGTAGGCATATAGGTAGGGTTATTGTGATGAACAAATAGAAGGCATATAAAGTACTGTATAACCCTTGAAGTGCTGTATGTAGTAGCTGTTGTCACTCATCTCTGAATGACTCAAATTTATATAGACTTCCTAGAAGCAGTTCTGAGGTAGGTAATAGTTATCCTCTCCATTTTACAAATGGGAAAATTGAGGCCCCATTAGGTTAAAGAGTCTGCTTATCACATATCTCACACAGAGAATGTTTTTATCCACTGCACCATGTCTGCCTCTCACAGTAGGTGTTTGGGGCTACTTAAAAGCCATAACTAATGCCAGGTTTTGGTTTTGTTAGAATTTATCTCTTTCTCTCGACACTAAAGTTATTATTATTCCAGGTAGATTACACAGTTTCTCTTTTTCTCCTCAGGGGAGAGAAGAAGTTGATCCAGAAGCTTTATGTTAAAGGGAGATGGAGAAAATCATGGGACCGTGTATGGCAGGGGTTTTGGAATTCTGTGGGATAGTAAGGGAGAGAGACTTTAGATCCTAGAATATCAGAGAATATATTGGGTATATTAATATAGGCATGATAATAACTCACTGTCTAGAAGTCTCTCATCTAGCAACCTTAGCTATCTGAGAAACAGGAAGTATACTTTACTACTTCCCTGGATCTGTGATCTCAGTCAATAAATGTTAGGCACCTACTACATGCCAAGCACTGTGCTAAGTGCTGGGGATACAGAAAAAGACAGTTCCTACCCTGGAAGAGCTCATAATCTAATGGGGAAGATCTGATGATACACCAACACCTCTCTATGTCAGTGGTAACATGAGTGAACTTCCTAAGGAAGTAGCTATTATCCAATAGAGTATGCCTTAGCTTGAAGAATTTAAGATCCTTGTGGTTGTAAAACATCCTACACAAGAATGTGCAAGTGCAGGAAGATTTCAATGGTCTGTTCTTTCTGTAAATAAGAGAAAATTGTGTCAGAATGGATCTTAAATAACAATCCCAAGTCTAAAAAACCTTTTGCATTTATTTTTACATTTACTAAGTGGGCTACAATAAGCAAGGCATTGTGCTTAGGTAGCAGAGGATACACAGCCAAAAATAAAATGGTCCCTTCAGGGGCAGGGGGGGAGGGTGAAACTATGTATTTATACAAGAAAGTAAATGCAAAGTAACATTTTTGAAAGCCCACACTAACAGCTGGGATGTTCAGGAAAAGTCTGTCATGTAAGAGATGACACTTGAGCTGAGCCTTTAAGAGAGCCTAGGATTCCAAAAAACAGAGGTGATTAGGAAGAGCATTTCAGACATGGGAGATACACACACACACATGTAAATAACATACATACGTGGAGGTATGTATGACATAACATACAGGAGGTAGGGTATGAGAAATTGTGTCTGGAAAACAGGTTTGGGTGGAGTGTAAAGTGTATAAAGATTAAAAATGAACCACTACATCTTTTTGAGCAAGGGAAATTTTTTTTTTCTAAATGCTTGCAATTGTTTGAATTTTTTTCTTAGATCTGATCTTCAATTTTATTGATATAGGGAACTCCTGGTGAGGAAAATCCCTGCAGAAAATGTTCTGGGAATTGAAAGGATGTGACTTTAATCAGGGTCACACAACTAAACTTGTCAAAGGGAGGACCCATGTCTTCCTGACTGAGCTTGATTCACTATCCACTTTGAAATGCTACTTTTTTGGTTTCAATATTTTTTCTAATTTTAATTATTATTTTTATCTTTACTTGTAAAAAACACAAAATGTTATATTTGTTTTCTTCTTTAATATTTCTTGCCTTATGGAGTCATTGTATTCTCTTTGTTCCATTCTGCTTTTTAGGGAGTCTACTACTTGGGTAAGGTTTTCAACTTTCTGTTCAAAGCTACATCTTCCCTCTAGGGCATGGCACAGAATCCTGCATTGATCCGTTGTTCTTTCGTTTCAGTTGTGACTAACTCTTCATGACTCCATTTTGGGGTTTCTTTGCAAAGATATTGGAGTGGTTTGCTCTTTCTTTCTCTAATTCATTTTACAAATGAGGAAACTGAGGCAAGTAGGGTGAAGTGAGTTGCCCAGGGTCACACAGCTAGTAAGTGTGTGAGGCCAAATTTGAACTCAGCAAAATGAGTCTTCATGACTTCAGGCCTGGCACTTTATACACTGTGACACCTAGCTTGCCTCCCTGCATTGATAGTATTTCACTAAACGTCTCTTGAACACAAATTGATTATAGTACTTACAGAGTCAGGTGGTAGTCCTATTGCAGGTGGTAGTCACATTTACAATGAAATTTAAAAGTTTGGGTTTTTAATAGCATTGAGATAATTTTTAGCTATTCATTGTACTTTTCATCTCCATATCCTACATGTCATTCTGTTTGACTCTAAAGTTCCAGATTCTGTTAATGACAAATTTAGTAGGAAGAGAAAACAGAGATATTTGGGCGTGTGTAATTCAAAGACTATTGAGACAAGTTAATACTAAAGAGATACAATCTGTCTTCTTGTAAATAAGTGTCTTCCACTGTATCCATTAAGTCTTTTAAGTTATCTTATATTTAAATAAAAGCAACTGGTCCATCTAGATACCAGTCCTGGGACTTTCTGTTTTCTCCTAGCTGAAAGCTTTTGGACCTAGGAAAAATCCTTTTTTCCTTGGTAACTGTTAATCCTCACCTCCTCTCTGCTTCCTGTTTATCCTCCATGAGTTGCACTACCCTTCACTGTTAGGTTGAAACGGATGTTCCACTGACTGTAGCTATTAAAACTCGTTGAATTTGAATTTACACAATACAGCCTTTATGTGGCTCTATCAGTGTAGTTGTAGTTTGCTCCTTGGTCTTTGTAGGTTACTGCAATTAAGAATCTTTGTTGCTCCTAGGAGGCTTTTACTTCTCACCAGCTGTAGGAATAACAATAGCTTTGCTGCTTGTGCCCTAGGGGAATGAAGTATAGAATAATCAATCTGTTATCTTCCAAAACAAATCATGTCAAACACCAATTTGTGCCAGAGCTAATTTATAGGTACTATTTCTAAACCCGAGTTACTTAATTGATTTGAAGGGTAGCATAGTTGACACTTGCAAAATAATATCTATTTTATTATGGAATGAAGACATGTTTACAGTGATCCAAGCTTCATTATTTAATTGGGAGAAACTGGCATTCAAACTGATCATACGGGGAATTTATGTCAATGGTACATTGACACTCCCCATGACAAACTGTAGTGGAAAAAGACAGACTAGCCATTCCATTATCTGATAAATGAGGAATTAGACTAGATCATTGCTAAGGTTTGAATTCAGCAACCAGCTTTAAAATTCTGTGATTATACTGTTTCTAATCTTGGTCTGGGAAAAGTGTAAAATTCTGCCCAAGGCATGTAATTTACTAAACCTAATTTTATTTGTAGGGGAGACAGATGAGATGCTTACACAAAACAGCTGTGCAAAGTGGAGCTGGAGGAGCCTTATTTGTGGTAAGTCATTTCCTAGATTATTTTTTAGAAATGGAAAGGCAAACATTTGAAAACTTGAGTCAAACCCATAGCATTTATTAATTGCTTCCAAGGTTTTTAGACACTCAGTACATTGGTTTACACTGACCTTTAAAGAACTCCTTATTGCCCTTAAGATACTGCTTAAAAGACCACTGCTCACTAGGAACAGCCTTAGTTGAACTATTCTCCAAGACTCCTGGCTTTAGTTTCTATTAGCGTAGGAATGTCTCTAGTCCAGTGATCATGTGATTTGTTTGGTTCCCAGGGATAGTGAAGTTTTATAACAAAGAGGTCTTCTGTCTTTACATCATAATTGGCCCCCCTCCCCAAAATATTTCTGTGTATTATGAATATTATTTTACATTGATAAATTTTATTTAGCATTCAGAAAGACTATAATCCCTTTTTGTGAGCAAGGGGCTTTGTTTAAGGATCCATAAATGTCTATTTACATATACAGTTTATTATGTTTAATCTAGAGGTTAATATCAGTATATTTTTATGATTCTTGTACTGTTAATAAATGAAAAATATTTCAGGGCTTTACTTCAATAAATTTCTATGTATTGCCACCTCCCCCAAGTTATTTCCATGAAATTGAAAATTAGCTGATTAATATTACAAATGAGCTAATATTTGTAAAGTGCTTAAGCACAGTGCTTTCTTTCCTTGAAAGTTTGAAATCTTTGAAAGTTGATATTTTGAGGGAATTATTAGGATGTTTTATTTGCCATCCAAAAAATATTTGGGTGGTAGTTCTGTTTAAATGCTAATCTCAGCATGTGAATGGTTTCTTGTTGATATGCAATTTCTTGGACATTATTGAAGTGTATGTACTGTGTTCTTTCTGAAGAGAAAGAATAAAACCAGTTAATGTTAAGCTAATTTCTGTTTATGGATAGTATATGGGGAGAAGATATACTTTCACTTCCCCTAAAGAGTTTATAAATTGTAGGGGCAGCTAGGTGGTGCAGTGGATAGAGCACTGGCATTGGAGTCAGGAGGATCTGAGTTCTCATCAGGCCTCAGACACTTGACACACACTAGCTATGTGACCCTGGGCAAGTAAATTAACCCTGATTACCTCACCAAAAAAAAAAAAGAGTTTATAAATTGTAAACAGGGTAATCCTATATGATTAATTTAAATAATATCTAATTAAATACCCAAATGTTTAGGCAGAATTGCTTTTTTTAAAAAATTCATTTTTAAATACTGTCTGTATTCTCATTATAGCAATTTCCAGACAAGTTTTGAGTATTAGTTACTTAATTGCTTTAGTCAAAGAATTGAAAAAAAAAAGAAATAGATTGGGAAAAGTCAATATAAGCATTTAAATTTCACATATTGTTGTTTGTCCTTCATTCTCAAAGAGGACCATGACATCAGGAAGGTGACACCATGACTTGCAAGTAAATTGGATTTGAGTGAGGGAGGGCTGTGCAAAGTTACCAGCTTCACTTTTTCCCCCAGAGCCGTATGGGTCCAGTGACAACATAAAGAGCAGGATGACTGGAGACTAGATGTGTCTGAGATACCATCTGGCTCTTAACATTTTATGATTCAATGGTCAAGGCCAGTATTCTGTTTGTAATTATAGCACAAAAAGGTGAGAGAGGATTCCTTTTTATTTTATTTTATTTTATTTTTGGTGGGAGGACATGATAGCTTTCCATGGCATTTACTTTTAAAATGTTAAGAATCTACTCCAAAAAATCCCTAAGTTTCCTTAATCATTCATTACAAATCTCTACTATATATGAATTAATCTAAATGTTTTCTGAACCTACTTGTATTTAAGCCTTTTATCACTCCTTTGCATAATTTCATAAATTTATTCATCATTACTGTAAATTAATGTAGCAAGTACTAATTTATGTCTTAACTGATATTTTTACATATCAAGGATACTGTGATTTTTGATGCTCATTGTAGTAATCCCAAAGCACACCATCAGATTCTGATGTACTTTCTGATTAGGGCAGGGACTGGGTTTTTGTTTGTTTGTTTTGTATTCATGTTCCAAAGGTTTAGCACTTTCTGGCACATAGTAAAGTGCTATAATAAATGCTTGTTGACTTGATTACAAATTAAATTGTATTCAGGGTAATTTCATATTAATAATAGATGTGCTTTGTAATATTCAGATATTTTGAAGACCCTATTTCCCAACTATTCTATATAAAATAGTTTCTTTTATTTACCCTATGAAGTCTCAAAATTTCAAGGGAATGTTCATAGTGTTTCCAGAATTTGGAAGAAAAAAATGCATGTTTAACCTATGTCATTTATAATTTTATAGACTAATAAAATCATACTCATTTCCATATTTCTGGAATTGAGCCCTAATTTTTCAGTCAGTCTTCATAAGGAATTCCTTTCATCCTAATCAAATGCACAATTTCCTATTGTCATTGCTGTACAAGCTAATGGAAATATACTAACAACAGAAGATTAGTTATCATGTTCAACTATAGTTAATTTTATATTGTGTTCAAAAACCATAAGTCAACAAACATTTGTTGAGTATAGAGTTGTACTTGATGTGCTATGTGTTGGGGAAAATTATTATAGAGTAAGACACAATTCTTGCCTTCATGGAGCTTAGTCTAGTAGGGAAATAAGAACTTTGTGAAGTAAGGAGGAGGTGAGTATTGACGGGAATGTTGTGTGGATTTTAAAGAATGTCCAATTTAAGGATAGTAGTGATCTCTATGAAAGTTCTACTTAGATACTTTAATGTGGAGATGACCCTGGATTCTGAGGGGTGGAGCACAAGATCTGGCAAGTTCTGCAATGTTAGGAAGACTGGCTTGCTTTGAATATGGGCCTTATTGTCCAAAGACTAGCCTAGCTAAGTTTAGAAAGGCTCATGAGTAGAAGCTTGACCAGTTAGGTGATTTGGGGGGGGGGGGGGGGATAGCAATTCATTTACTAAGGTATGGAGCATTTGAAAGTTGAATTGGTAAATAGAAGGGGTATTGAAGAACATACCATTTGGTTGGTGTGTAAAAGCTGATTTTTAAAATATTGTTGCTTCTATAAGGACTTTAAAAACCATGAAACTCTTGGGAAAATTACATTTTAAGCAATTTGCTTTAAATTATTTTTTTCCTCTTTATGTAGCACAGAGATACTCCTGAAAATAACCCAGATACTCCATTTGATTTCACACCAGAAAACTACAAGGTATGAATAAATTACATGATGTTTAATATAGAAAACATTGACTCATTTGGATATGACAGGTGCTTTTTTCTTTTATACAGAGGATAGAAGCAATTGTAAAGAATTACCCAGAGGGACATAAAGCAGCAGCTGTGCTTTCAGTACTGGACTTAGCCCAAAGGCAGAATGGATGGTTGCCCATCTCTGCCATGAACAAGGTATCTAATACAATTTTATTGCTTTATTTTATAATGAGTAGCAGGATTTAAGTAGTAGCTTTTATGGAAAATTCTTACGTGATGTAAAAGTGTCAGATTGTAGAAATTCATATTTCTTTCATAGTTTAGATGTTTTCCATTGGACAGTTTTATTTGTATTTATATTGGTCTTATAGAAAATGTCAGGAGCCTTGGAAAGATGCAGCTTTTTGCACTGATGGAATAGTGATGATAATATTTTTATTGCAATTATATAATGGCAGAAAAGTTACATAATGTAGTGAAAAGACTGTAATATAGACCAAGGTTCCACAGAAGGTATAAACTATATTCACATGATAATAGTCCTTTGAAGAAAGAAATGTACTTAAGTATAATAACTGGAGGGCAGCTAGGTGGCGAAGTGGGTACTAGATAGAGTGCTAGGCCTGGACTCAGGAAGACTCACCTTAAGTTCAAATCTGGGCCTCAGACTCTTACTAGCTGTGTGACTCTGGCCAACTCATTTCACCCTGTTTACCTGAGTTTCCTCATCTGTAAAATGAAGTGGAGAAGAAAATGGCAAATCACTCTAATATCTTTGCCAAGAAAACCCCAAATGGGGTCATGAAGGCTTTCACACAGCTGAACAGCAGCAGTAATAACTGGACACAATAAGATAAAAATAAATAATAAAATTATATCTGACAATATGAAAGAAAATGTGAAACTATTTCCTTTTCTTATTTTGAATCAAGGTTTCTAATTGTATCATTACTTCATAATTAGTGATTTTAATTTGAGAATTAAACCAGAAATATGTAAATATGAAGGTAGACAGACATTACTGGGAAAAAGGAGCACTTTTTTTTTTTGTATTTCTAAAGAGAAAGCATATTTTAATAATAGGTCCAATACAGCTACAGAAGTGAGATTATTCATGTTTTTTTGCTTTGGGTTGCTTACTTTTATAACTAAACCTCACATACTTTTAGTTTTAACTATGACTAGAGTGGTAACTTCTGGATCAGATATACACATACACAAAGTTGATCAATAAAGCTATCTTATATATAATTCAAGGTCAGGAAATCTCTATTTGAATATATTTCTTTTAATATCTTTGATATTGGAAAGCTCATCATTTTCACCTCAACTGTCTTTCTTGGTTGAGCTCCGTCATTGTAATAGGGTATAGAATGCTTGGGGTTGAATCATAAAACTTCATAGATTAAATTAATAATATTAGATTGCTTACAAAAAAAAATAGCTGGAGTAGTTTTTGAGATGACTAAGCTACAGTAAAAAGCCAGTGTCATTTTGGATTATTGTCATGAAAAGTATAGAATAATGAAAGGTCATCGTTTTAAAACTAAATGAAGATAGATAGTCAGCACATTCTTGGATTCAAATTACATTTAGAATGAGAATCTTAAGTAGTAAAGAGATGGTAGGTGTGTTCTTTTGAATCTGAGTTGGGATTATCTCCTCATAAAGAATTATTAGGCTCCATTGAAAAAGTTGTTAAGGGTTTTATTTTTATTAATAACATATGTAGCAATTGCTTTATGATAACCCTGTAAGGTAGATACTAAAAGTATTAGCATCTCCATTTTACATATAAGGAAACAAGCTCAGAGAAATGAAGTTACTTGCCCATAGTTGCACAGCATTAAAAAGCAAACAAGGATTGAATAGCAGGTCTTCTGACCCTTACATTCAGAATTCTTCACTATGCTGTGATTTAAATGAAAGTTTAAAAAAAAAAACAACTCACTAATGACTGCTTCAGATATTGTAGGTGAATTTTTGCTATTTAAATCTAACAGAGTAAATCAGTCAACAAGCATTTATTAGTTAAGTGGATTGCAAAGAAAAAGCAAATCATTCCCTTCTCTCAAGGAGCTTACATCTATATAAGGGGAGAAGTCATCTACATAAATACATAAAAGATGCATACAGAGTTAATGGGAGATAACCTCAGGGTAGGTACTTAGAGCCTAGGAGGGTTTTGGGGGTGGTTAGGAAAGACCTCTTGCAGACTGTGACCTTTGAGTTGAGTCTAGAAGGAAGTGAGAGAAGTTAAGAGGTCATTCCAGGCAGCGTGGATCGCTGCTCTAGAAATGGGACATGGAGTGTGTGCGAAGAACAGCAAGTAGGTTAGCGTAACTGTATTGCGGAGTTGTGTGGAGGGGAATAATTTGTAGAAAGAACCAGGTTGTGAGGAGCTTTAAAAGCCAAACAGAGGAGTTTAAATTTGATTTCAGAAGTAATAGGGAGCCACTCCAGTTTGAACAATAGGGTGGCATGATCAGATCTATACCATAGGAAAATCTGTTTGGCAGTGGTGTGATAGATGGATTCATTGTGAGGAGTGGGGAGAGACTTGAGTCAGGGAGACTTACTAGGCTATAGCAGAGGTTCAGATGAGATATGAGGGCTTGAATTAAGGTGATAACTGTGTGAGTAGAGAAAAAGAGACAGGTGGAGACTGATAGAATATTTGGCAACTGATACGTGAGGTGAATGAGAGTAATTAGAAGATAACACTGAGGTTGCAAACTTGAGTAACTGAAATGATGGTGGTACCAACAACAACAATACAAGTTTAGAAGAGGGATAGGTTTTGGGGAAAAGCTAAGTTTTGTTTTGGACATGTTGATTTTGAGATCTTAGATTGTGCATAGAGATAATTGCACCCACAGGAGCTGATAAGATGAGATGACTTGAGTGTATATAGAAAAAAAGAAGGCATAAGACAGAGACTTGGGGGACACAAATAGTTGATGTGACATAGAAAATGATTCAATGTATGAAACTGAGTAGTCAGATAGGTAGGAGGGAGAACCAGCAGAGAATATTTGTGGGGATAAAAGTGATCAGTAGCTAGCACTTAAAGGATAGCCATTAAGTAGTGAGGCCAAATTTGAACTCTGTTCTTCCTGACTTCAGGTTCACTCCTTTATCCACTATATCACCATGCTGCAGAGAGGTCAAGGATAATGAGCCAAACCTTAAACATAAAAGATACAAAGTCTTAACAGTAAACAATGATTTAAAAATTGAGAAAAGAGGGGGCAGCTAGGTGGTACAGTGGATAGAGCACTGGCCCTCTAGTTAGGAGGACCTGAGTTCAAATTTGACCTCAGACACATAATACTTCCTGGCTGTATGACCATGGGCAAGTCACTTAACCCCAATTGCCTCACTTAAAAAAATAATTGAGAAAAGAACCTATGAATCCCACTTTGGGGCATAGTCAGATCTATGTGGAAAATTTTTTCTAGTTCACTAACAATTGAAGTGAGCAGTTTTTCCCTCATTTGTCAACGTTAGGCCTAACTTGTTCTTTGAGAATTTTTTGGTTTTTACAAAACTAAGCCAGTTCTAAAATCAAGGACTTTTGGACATACCCTCAAAGCACTAATTTATGATCAATAAATATTTTGTTAATTTTTCTTAAAATGATCTTACGTTTTAGGTTGCTGAAATTTTACAAGTACCTCCAATGAGAGTATATGAAGTAGCAACTTTTTATACAATGTATAATCGAAAGCCAGTTGGAAAGTATCATATTCAAGTCTGCACCACTACACCTTGTATGCTTCGAGATTCTGACAGCATACTGGAGGCCATTCAGAAAAAGCTTGGTATGGGACAGATTTTATTTGCACTATTAAAAACAAAGAAAAAACTTGTTTTGGAGGAGTTTGATATAGACCCTGATTTCTTCTTTGGTAATCAATTTAATTGCTATAAAAACGTACATTATATTTTTGTGCAACTAAAGTATAAAAATTGAAACTAAAACAATTAAACCCAAGAATACAGATTTCATAGGAACACTAGAGCATTCTACCAGGCCCGTTTCCACTAAGTTATCTTCTAATGTGCTTATCTTTCTTTGTCTCAGTTCTGTTTTTTACCCTCTTCTAAGCCTCAAAACCTTTCCCCTTCTAAACATTCCAGAAATCACAAATCACTACTTTATTTGTTCTCTGTAGCATTACCCAAGGAATCACTGAACAAATGAAATATGTGTATTTCAGCAAGCATTGGAATGCTTCAGTGAGAGAATCTTAAAATGTTATGGCAATGGCACATGCTCTATAAAGATCTAACTCCTCAGTCTCATTTACTGAATCATTATGCATGTCACACCCACTCTAAGTGTCTCCTAAGTCTCTGTCTTAGGCCCTCCTATGGATGAAGAAACTGATGCTCAGAAAAGTTCCTTCTTGTACTGCATCTAGTTGGTTGGCAAAGCTTGTTGATTTTACTTCTTCCACATTTATTCCTTCTTCTCTACTCAAACCACCACCACCTTGCAGAAACAGCTTTATATAATTACAGTTTTGACTATACCACTCACCTAATCAAAAACCACCTTTCATTTCATTTAAGACACTCCAGATAATCCAGATAACTTTTAAATTACTTTTTCCCCACATTATTTCTCTTCATGCACTTTGCAAGTGATTTGCATTCTTCAGCATCTTTGTATACATACTGGCCATTCCCCTTGCTCACATTCCTCCCACATCTCAAATGTCACAGTTAGAAGGGACTTGAGAGGCCATAACATCCCATTGAGAAGAATTCAGTATCTTCTGAGGCAGCCCACTTTATATTTGTATAGCTTTAATTATTGGGACTTTTTTCCCTTTCATCAAGCTCAAATTCACCTTTGTCGATGTTCACCCAAATGTTCTCTACCATGCTTTCTCTACTTTTGTGTTTGTACTTCCTCACATTTATATTTTCGTAACATATGATGCTGCTCAGCCACCTTCCTTCCAAACACTTAATCTTGCTTCTTTTGAATAAGGTATATACTTAGCCCTATTGTAGTCCTGGTTCTCATCCCACCAAGTTTCAGTGATACTTAGGAAGTAAAATTTAACTCCTTGAATCTCTAGTTCATCTTGTTAGTTATACTTCTCTGTGTTTTTATATCTACATCTGAGGCCAGGGACATTATTACTACTGGCTCCTTTATTAGGTTTTTTTTCTGTTGGAAATGTCACATTCATTTCTACTGCTTTTCACACTCTATGTTATCTCCTCCCTCTGTATCTGGCTTAATAAGTATATATTGGCTCTTTTCTCCTTTTGCCTTTCTTTTTATTTAATAACCTTTTAAATGACATCTGCAAGACTCCAGGCAATTATATTTTTTGTTTTGTTGTTGTTGTTGTTGTTTTTTCCTTTTTGGTGAGGTAATCACGGTTAAGTGATTTGTCCAGGGTCACACAGCTAGTAAATGTGAAGTGTCTGAATCCAGATTTGAACTCGGGTCCTCCTGATTCCAAGGCTCTATCTGCTGTGCCACCTAACTGCCCCAAGCAATTATATTCTTACCAGGCCTTGTTGGGCATACTCATTGCTGGCCATGGGCCAGTAATTTTTCTATTTTAAGCTGGGTCCAGAAAATCTCATTATTGGACACCATCTTCTTAATCAGAGCTTTATAACCCAAATATGCCTTTTTTCTGAAGCTTTTATACGGTAATGAAAACATCTGTGGTGCTTCTGAGGACTTGAGTTTCTTGCCCAGCATTTCTTACTCTTTGATAATACTTTCTAGGTTCTTGCTGGAAGAATCATTTTGTGCCTCTGTGAATTACCAGAAGTGAATAGTAATCATCCAGTTTGACAAGTCTTTTAAAGTTCTCTAATTGATTCTGGTCACATGTTATGGAAGGAGAAAAGACTTTTCTAGTGTTGTTAAATTGACAAATAGCTGCCTCACAGCTCCTGAGCAAGCAGTCAGTCACTAGCCCACTACTACTTAGCTCTTCTTTCTCTGACCCCTAACTGTATGTTCAAATCATCATTCCTTGGAGGACAAGAGGTTTAGGTCTCTCTTCTTAGGAAGTTTTATCTCTTTAAAGCTCCATATGTTCAGTAGTCCTTCTTCACTTTCTCCTTTGTGTGACATTCTTTTATCCATTAAATACCTGACATGTCAGGAGACCCTCTCTGTCTTCAAATTTGTTTTTTTTTCTTTTCCTAATGAAGCCATTAAAAAATATTGATTCTCCTTGATAACCTACAGAGTGTTGAAAGGTGTTCTTTGAACCCTTATACTTTCCTCTGCTAGGAGAAACATCAGCCTGCACTTTGAACAGAGGTCATAATTAGGGCCATAGCAAAAAGACAAATATCACACATTATGTGCAGAAACTTCTCTTTGCTTTTCATGTTTTTTGGAAATAAGGTCTTCAGCCTCTGTCTTCCTGGTAGCTCTCTTGGCAAAGTCTCCTGAAGAATTCTCTTTACATAGTTAGCTCCTTCTCATGTCATGTCTTACTAAGGTCTCCAGTTCTCTCCTCTTCCTCTATTCTTTAAGCTATTCAAAATTTTCCTTCTGTCCCTCTGACTTGGATCCTTCTTGAATTTCCCCAAATTTTCACTTCCTAAATTCATTCTTCAGCCTTAACAATTATGTCCGCTTATCCTTTTAGCTCCATTTCTCTCCTATTGTTCGCCTGCTGAAGTTATAAATAGAATTCCACCTGTTGAAATCCTATTCTTCCTTTAAGATCTAATTTAGGTGCCCCCTTCATAAAGCTTTCCCTGATCCTCATCAAATCCTGCCCCTCAGCTGAAAATGATGATTCCTCCTTAAATTTTCCTAGTACTTTTGTCTAGACTGTTTCCTGTATCCATATCATATTCTACACTGCACCATTTTCATTTTATTCCTCCCTTAAGCCACTATAAAAAGTAAGCTCCATGAGTACAGTGTTGTAATAACATAGTACCTTGTTTATGGTGGGTGCTTAATAAATGTTTGTTGAATTGAATTGAGTTAAGCAGTCCCCAGGTGAAACAGATAGACCAGAACCCAGATATCCTGATTCTCAGTCACTCAGATTTTCACATTAAATTTCTCAATCACAGTTATGTACTAAAAATTCTGGTGTTTTTTGCTGTATTGTTAACCGACAAAGTAAATTAGCAAAGACAAATTTGAGAACTTTGTGTATGACAGACACAATTATAAAAAATTACTTTTAAAAAACCCTCCTTGATATTAGTAGCTATTAAAACTTAACCTTTTCTTTTTAAGATTTATAATGTTTTGAAATGCTCTGTGCTCAATATTTAAAACTGGCTAAATCCCAGAAGGTGGTAGATCTATATGTTAAAATGTGACTTTAGTGGTAATCATTTGTTTTCTTTTAGGTATTAAGGTTGGAGAAACTACACCTGACAAGCTTTTCACACTAGTAGAAGTGGAATGTTTAGGTGCCTGTGTAAATGCACCGATGGTTCAAATAAATGATAATTACTATGTGAGTATTTCACTTTCATTAAGTTTAGAATTGTGTGGGATAGTATCTTGAAATGCTTTTAAATAAATGAAGTTTTGATTCCCTGTGTTTTTCCTAGTTTGTCTAGTCAGGAGAAATGGTTAGTTATTACCTCCTTTTCTGAGTTCATCATTAAGACATATGAAGTGAGTTTTTTTCATATCCATGCAAACACTTGAAATACTTCAAGATATCCATTGCGAAACACTATTTTCATATTCTTAGCATGTGCCGGTTCACATTAATGATAGTGTTCTCTTTTAGCATTTTAGTCATTGGGCAAAAATCAGTAAAATGACTGGTGATAAAAAAGACAAAAATAATCCTTAGTCTTCTGATATTATGTTACAAAGTTGCATTTTCATAGAAAATTTTTCTTTTTCATGTGAGGATTAAACTTTTTACCCAGGCAAGTCTATCATGGAATAGTTCAGAAAAAAATATTTCATTTGTAATATTTGAAAGAGAGAGAAGTATCATGAAAACCTAAAGCAGAGCTTACATTCTACTGGAAGGGGGTGGAGGGGGAACAGCATGTACTGAAGTAATGAAGAATAATTACAAGCAAGAGATAGTTCAGGATGCTGAGGAAAGGCCTTGTGTAGAAGTAGCACCTGAGCTATGCTTTAAAGAAACCCAAGGGTTCTTTGAGGTGGAGATGAGCAAGAAGAGGAATGTATTCTAGATTTAGGATATCACCTGTGCAAATGAACAGAGGAAGGAGATTAATATCATGTTCAGAGGGCAGCTAGCAGACTGGGAAAGGACAGTTTGTAAAGGGGGGGGAGTAGTATGAAAAAAGACTAGAAAAGTAGATGGGAGCCAGATTGTGGAGGAATTCAGATGCTAGACTGAGACTTCCATCTTTTATCTTGTAGGCATTAGGGAGTCACTGAGGTTTTGAGTGAAGTGATTAGGAATAGCCATGACATGGTCAGGCCTGTGCTTTAGGAATATGAATTTGGCAGCTGTGTGGAGGATGAATTGGAGAGATGATGAGGGCTTGAATTAGGATAGAAGCTATATGAATGGAGAGAAGGGATCATAGTATCATAGATTTAATGTTAGACGTCCCCTTAAGGCCATCTAGCTGACCACCTTCTCTCCCTCTCCCCCTCCCATTTTAGATGTGAGGAAATTTGAGGCCCAGATTAGTTAAGTGACTTTTGTAAGGTCACACAGACTTTGTAACAAGATTGCATATGGGGGGTTGAGGAAAAGTGAAAGAATTAAGGATGACTCCAAGGTTTTGAAAATGAGTGAATGAAAGGATAGTATAGCCATCAACAGAAATTGGGAAATTAAAAGGAATAGATTTAGAGAAGAATTTTAATCAGCTATGTTTTGGCTATGTTGAGTTAACAGTGCCTGTGGGTCTTCAAGTTAGAGATGTAGGTTGTTGGTAATGAGATTGGAATTCAGGAAAGAGATCCAGGACAATATAAATTCTGGGAATCATCTTTGTACAGATGGTAACTGATACCATGAGAGCTAAGAGATCATCAAAGAAAAGAAGAGAGGCCAGGAGAGAAGAGATAGAAAATATATTTAAGGGGGCAGCTAGGCGGCACAGTGGATAGAACACTGGCCCTGGATTCAGGAGGACCTGAGTTCAAATCCTGAACACTTACTAGCTGTGTGACCCTGGGCAAGTCACTTAACCCCATTGCCTAGCAAAAAAAAAAGAAAAGAAAATACATTTAAGGAGGTTTAGAGTAATACTGATTAACCTCCCCTGAAGGTAAGGCTTGTAATTTAGATTAATCATGTGATATTTATTGGTTTATAAGTTCAGGATTCATTTAGTAATTTTGTAATCTAAGAATTACATTTCTTAGTTGGTTGAGTTTCTACCAACTTATAAATATGGTCAAGAATGCAATTTTTTTCTTTTGGTAAATTTTTATTTTACACTTAATATAAAATGAGAAAAGAAAAAAAAATTGTCATGTACACAGCAGACCATAAGAAGAGGATTCAATATAAAACAATAAATTTCCATTTCAAGAAAATGTATATAATAAATAGTACATATTATATTCAAAGCTACCCAGCTTTCCTTTGTTTCCTTGTTGGTTTTCTTTTGTTATCTGCTGTGAATTAACTTTAATTCCCCCCCTTTCCCCAAAGAAAGTTACAATTAAGTGTGGATATATATACATATACATACATACATCTATAAATACAGACATGTATACACATACACATAAGACCATACTATGCTTATTTCCTTCTATCATCTGTTTCTCTGAAGGTGGATAGCATCTTTCTTCTTAAGTCCATGTCTTGCCATGTATTTCTAAATGAACCAGCTCATCATTTCCTATACCACAACAATATTCCTTTCTAGATTTAAACAGCATCTTCCTTCATAGGATCTTTATGGTTAATTTTGAGTATTTATAATAGTCAGAATGACTTGGTTGCTCAGAGTTTTTCTTAAAACAATACTGCTATTATTCTCTTGGTTCTGTTCATTTCACTCGATTATTTTGTGGAGGTCTCCATGCTTTTCTAAAATCATTGAGCTCATTTCTTACAGCAGAGTAATATTCTATCATGAACATATACCACAATTTGTTTAGCCATTCCCAAATTGATGGACATCCCCAGAGTTTCCAGTTCTTTGCCACCACAAAGAGAGCTGCTATAAATATTTTAGATTATGTAGGTTCTTTTCCATTTTCCTTAATCTTCTTGGGAAACAAACCTAATAGTGGTATGGCTGGGTCAAAGGGTATAGGCAGTTTAATAGCTCTTTGGGCATAGTTCCAAATCTGTCTCCAAATGGTTGCATCAGCTCACAGATCCACCAACAATGAGTTATGGTTCCAGTTTTTCCATGTCCCCTCCAACATTTGTCACTTTCCCCTTCTATCATTTTAGCTAATCTGATAGGTGTAATAGAGTATCTCAAGCTGTTTTAATGTGTACTTCTCCAATCAATGATTTAGAGCATTTTTTATATGACTAAATTGTTTTGATTTCTTCACCAAAGAACTGTATTCAGATCTTTTGACCTTTTTTTTGGTGTGTGTGTGTGTGTGTGTGAGTTAAGTGACTTGCCCAGAGTCATACAGCTAGTAAGTGTTATGTGTCTGAGGCCGCATTTGAATTCAGGTCCTCCTGACGTATGGGCCAGTGCTCTATCCACTACGTCACCTAGCTGCCCCTCTGACCATTTATTAATTGTGGAATTACTTGCATTCTTATGGATTTGACAAAGTTCTTTATATATTTGAGATATGAGACCTTTATTTGAGGAAGTCTATAAAATTTTTCCCCCAATTTTCTGCTTTTCTTCTGATCTTGGCTACATTTATTTGTACAAAGCCTTTTTAATAATGTAATCAAAATTATCCATTTTATATTTTACAACACTACCTCTTGTTTGTTTATAAATTGTTCACCTATCCATAAATCTGATAGGTAGTATGTCCCATGCTCTTAAAATTTTCTTGTAATATCTCCCTTTATATCAAGGTCATGTATCCATTTTGACCTTATCTTGGTAATTAGTGTAAGATATTGGCCTATGCCCAATTTCTGCCAGACCGCTTTATAGCTTTCCCAACATTTTTACCAAATAATGAATTGTTATCCCAAAAACTTTTAAGTTTTTACACTTGTCAAACACTGGGTATCTATATTCATTTGCTGCTGTAGATCATGTCTACTCTGTTCCACTGATCTACCTTTCTATTTCTTAGCCAGTACTAGATAGTTTTGATAATTACTGCCTTATAATATAGTTTAGGATCTGGTACTGCTAAACCTCTTTCCTTTACATTTTTTCCATTAGTTCTTTGATATTCTTGACCTTTTGTTCTTCCAAATGAATTTTGTTATTTCTAGCTGTGCAAAATGATTTTTTGGTAATTTAATTGGGATGGCATCAAATACATAATTTTGGTGAAATTGTTGTTTTTATTATATTAGCCCTGCCTACCCATGAACAATTACTATTTTTCCAATTATTTAAATCTGATTTTATTTGTGTACAAAGTTTTTTATGGTTTTGTTCATATAGATCCTGGGTTTGTTTTGGTAGGTGTATTCCCAGGTATTTTATACTGCCTAGAGTTATTTTAAATAGGGTATCTCTATCTCTTCCTGTAGGATCCTGTTTGTAATATGGAAAGCTGATGATTTATGTAGGTTTACGTTATATCCTGCTACTTTGCTGAAATTATTTCAATTAACTTTTTTGTTGAGTCTTTAGGATTTTCCAAGTATGTCATTTTGTCATCTGCAAAAACAGATAGCTTTATTACCTCATTTCCTATTCTAATTTCTTCTGTTTCTTTTTCTTCTCATATTGCTATTGCTAGGATTTCCAATACAATATTTAATAATAATGGTGACAATAGGTATCCTTGTTTCATGGTTTCTAGCTTATCTCCATTACAAAATAATACTTCCTAATTGGTTTTAGGTAAATGCTTCTTATCAATTTAAGGAAAAGTCCATTTATGCCTAGACTTTCAAGTGTTTTTAATAGAAATAAGCGTTAGACTTAACCAAATACTTTTTCTGTATCTATTGATTATATGATTTTTGTCACTTTTATTATTGATATACTCAATTATGTTTATAGTTTTCCTTATGTCAAACCTTCCCTGTCTTCCTGGTATGAATCCCATTTGGCTATGATGTTATTAGCTTGTATTTTATTTAGGCATTTTGCATCCATATTCATTAATGAAATTGGTCTATAATTTTCTTTCTCTGTTTTTACTTTTTGTGGTTTAGGTATCAGTATTCTACTTGTTTCTCTTTTTTTGCAGTTAGCAATTTTTGGCTGAAATTTTTTAATTTTTGAAGTTTATTCCACCAAAACGCTGTTTACCTCTACAGGCATTAGAAAGGCAGCATGCCATACTGGATAAAGAGCTCACTTAAGAATCAGCAAAACCTTGAATTAAGTACCACCCTTAGACATACTGGGTATTAGACTGACAGAGTCACTTAACCTTTCAGTGCTTCTGGCAGATTAATCTCTTAAGACTGCACAAAGCAGGGGGCTATCTACATTAGTAGTGGGAGTTTTCTCATCAGTAGTTGTCTATACCATTAGTGTCGAATAAAAATCCTTGCTGTCTTTATGTCGACTTAGTTTAAAATGTAATGTTACCTATGTTTTATTGTTACTCGTTTTGTTAAGTATTTCTCAATTACATTTTAATCTAGATCAGACTGCACTAGCAAGTGTGGTGACAACCTCTGGTCTGTAACAATGAAATCACAAGTCTAGTCTAGGAGAAAAAACTCATAAAAATGAAGATTTTCCTGAAATGGACATACTTAAAGAGTATTTAAGTTCATTGTTGTAGATATTTTAAATAATTTGAATTTGGGCAGTGTCTTCATTTCAAAATATGATACCTCTGATAATGTCATATAATAGGTCACACTTGTATCCCTACAATCACCTTACAGTTGTAGAAGAGGAAGAAATAGGCTCAAAGAAGCGTTCTCTTAACTCGACTTCCAGTTCTTTTTCATACACTATACTGCCTGTCTGCCCCATCATGTACACTAGATCCTAGTCAATGGAAGTGTTCTCAGCTACCCAAAAAGAAAACAGCCCTCACTGTTACCTGATCAAAAAAAGTATTAAAAATGTTGTATGTCAGGGGTGAGGAACCTGCAGCCTTGAGGCCACATGTGGTCCTTTGAATCCAAACTTCACAGAACAAATCCCTTTAATAAAAGGATTTGTTCTGTAAAACTTGGACTCAGTCAAAAGGACCTAGAAGGCCACATGTGGCCTTGAGGCTGCAGGTTCCCCAACCCCTGATTTACGTAGTATATAGTAATCCCATGTTCGACAATCTAAAATAATTTAAAATCTCTTATTTTGCTCATAGGAAGATTTGACACCTAAGGATATTGAAGAGATAATTGATGAGCTGAAAGTGGGCAATGTTCCAAAACCTGGACCAAGGTATGTTTTTATTTATATAACACAAATGTAAATGCTTACACGTCTAAAGGAAACATTTGTTCCTTCAGTTTACAGGTGTTGGAAGTGACTTTAGAGGTCACTTAATCTAACTTTCTCCCTAAAGCAGGAATCTTTACTACAATTAACGTCCCTATCAGATTAAGTCTCCTTGAAAACAGTCTGTCTCATAATTAAGCCCATATAAAGTTATTTTGATCCAAAATATGCTTTATTATATTCTGTCTCCTAGTTCTCATTCTACCACTAGAAACAACACAATATCTAGCCTGTTTCTTTCTATGTGGCAGAACTCCAAATATCTATCATATTCCCCTTAAGTCTTCTAGTCTTCTCTTTGTGGGCTAAGCACCTCTAGATATTTCCTCAGGTAGCACAATTATCACACCTTCTAGCAGTAGTACTTCTTCACCACTCTTTTATGAGTGTTTAGAATATGACAGTACTCCAAATATGGCCTCAGATCCATAAATTATGAGAATTCTACTTTACTCTGCATAACTATGTTATTATGTCCCTTTAGCTGAATATGAACTTTAGGTTACTTTTTTTATTTTGTTTTACCAGCTACTTCAAACTGTTAGTTCATGCTGAACTTCAGAATAACTAGAATTCTCTTTTGTTTTTCCCTGTGGAAGTGCCATTAAACCACTCTTCCATTTTATAATTCTACTGTTGATTTTTAAATGAAAGTCATTTCATTTTTTTAAAATACATTTTTTTGAAGTTTCTGTACATTAAAGCCATTTTCCTAGATCCTTTTGACTTAAGATTCTGCCAGCTAAAGAATTATCCCAGCTTCGTCTCATCATTTTTGATGAGTGTTTTTGTCTTGTAAAAATGGTGAAATGAGGTAGAGCATACCAGTTACATAGCCCTGTGGCATGCCACTAGAGAATCCTTTTGACAGCTCTCTTAAGTCAATGATCTTCAAGTTTTGTTGCTCAAACAGTTCTCTGTAAATCCACTAAGTTATGTAGTCTAGATTTCTTTATCTTGTTCAAGGGCATACCATGAGACCATCAAATGTCCTGCTAAAAATCAGGATATATACTGTGTCTGTCATCTCTAGTAGCATTACCAAAAAACGAAACATTAATTACATGTGCCATGTTCTTAGGAAAAAAGAAATGATTCATAGAAACTAATATGCATTCATTAATTGCTCACACATAATTTTTTAGTATTTTATTTTTTGTAATTATGTGTGAAGACAATTTTCAATATTCATTTTTACAAAATTTTGAGTTCCAAAATTTTCTCCTTCCCCTCCCCTCTTCCTAACAGTCAGCAATTTGATATAGGTTATATATGTACAATCGTGTAAAACATATTTCCATGTTAGCCATGTTGTGAAAGAAGACAGACCAAAAGGGAAAAAAACATGAAAAAAGTAAAAATGAAAATAGTATGTTTTGATCTGCATTCAGACTCCATCAGTTCTTTCATTTATACTTGATCACTACACAATGCTGTTACTGTCATACAATGTTTTCCTGGTTCTGCTTATTTCACTTTGCGTCTATTCATGTAAGTCTTTCCAGGCTTTTCTGAGATCCACCTGCTCATCAACTTTTAAATCTTTATTTGGCTTTTTTTTTTAATACCAAGGATCAGCAACATTTGTACTAGTCTGTACACTCTTGGATCTATCTTGTTTGTTTGAAAACTGAGATACTATTTACCTATCTTTGTGATCTTTTGGCACTTTTCCTCTTCTCCCTGATTTCCCAAAGTTAAATCTTTCCATAGGATCACATCTGAATTAGTGCTTTGTGATGTTATTTATCTGAATCTGGAGACTTGGCAATGTGCTCTCATTACTACTTCTTCACCCTTGTTGAGCTTTATTTCCCCTTTTTTTGTTATACTTTTTTGAGTTTTGAAACTATTTTCCTTGATGCAAAGTTACTGAGTATAATTCCTTTTTCATTTGTTAACGTTAAACTATCTGGCTCAAACTGGGCCTAACTCATTTCCTTTTCTTGCTGTTATGAACATAGCTTTAAAAATGAACGTTGTAATTTTTCCTAAGTCTCAGCTTCTTCTAGACTCTATTTAGCTTTTATGATAATGGTCTGATAAATTTATTCTATATTTGTATTTATCCTTGACTATAAGTGTGATTTCTTTCATTTTTTGTAGATGTCATTTTAAAACATCATCTCAGATGTCTCCCTATTCAGGCATATTCATTTAATTGTTCCGCTCTTCTGAATAATGTTTCTTGAGATTTTTTTCATTTTGTTGTGATCTCCCTATGCCCCTTCACTACAATAAACTGCTATGGAAATCTTCAGCTGCCAAATTGTACTACAAATTATGCTTCATATTTTCATTATTCCTTAACCCTAAAAATAAGTACAATAATTCCATATCTTCATCCTTTTTTTTATCTCCGATACCCTTTGTGTTAATTGCATTTGTATACAATGCCCTTGGGAGACACTAGATTGAGGTCAATAAGTAGTACCTTAGATCTTGTCAACCAGGAGTGGATCTGAGCCTCTGAGCCTTACAAAAGAATTTTGTTAGCCATGCCTCCTTGCATTTCTATTTGGGGAACCCTTTCCATTATTTATAAGGTAGAGATTGTTCCATTTAGCATATTGTTTAGTAATATAGCTCCCACTAATGAACTCTGTTTTTTAAGTTTAACTGGAATATATAAATTAAGAATATCTCAGCATCTGTCCAAATTTTTTTAAACTTTATAAAATTGAGGCATCTTTTCAATTCTTTTTAAAAAGTTTTAGAAGTTAAACTGCACAATTAACCTTTTCTAAGTTTTTCTCCAAAGAGATGATAAAATTCACCTCCCTTTCTAATCCTTTGCAGAGGTGTGGGGGACTTAAATATCCTGTCAGCTATGTTGGTGTGTTGCTTAATTTTGAACTGCTTGTTTTTTGTTTTTGTTACAAGGAGGGAGATTTGGAAATGAAGATAATATAAAAATAAGAGAAATCTAAAATTCATGTTTTTGCTGTCTTTTGTTTTTACATTACTCATTTCTGAATTTCCCTATAGTATATCCCATTCAGTGATTGTTTGACAATATTGCAAAGTGCCTTTTCAGTTTTTTATTGATTATGGTAATGACATTGAAGATAAATGAAATCCAAGTACAGAAATCTCCAAACTTCAATTCTACCAAATCTTTTTTCAGTACAAAATAGCAAAATTCAGTAGCTTGGATGTAACTTTTTATCTATATTGCTGCTGGAAATTTTTTTTTTTTTTTGGTGAGGCAATTGGGATTAAGTGACTTGCCCTGAGTCACACAGCTATTAAGTGTTAATGTGTCTGAAGCGGAATTTGAACTCAGATTCTCCTGACTTCTGGGCTGGTGCTCTATTCACTGGGCCACCTACTTACCCCTGGAAGTTTTTTTTTTCCCCTTAAAATTCTTTGGTAATCAAGAAATAGGTAAATAGAAATAAAGTAAACACATTGTTTTAGTCCAGACCACCTCTGAACTGACTAACATTTGCAAATGTTTGGGGTTTCCATTGTGAATGGAAAACTGCCAGCCCTCTAGTGGTCATAGGAGAGGCAGTGTCTTAGAAAACAGAAAGCACTTACTGCCTCTCAAGTCACAAGAGGTGGGTTCAGACTTTGCCTCTGTTTACTACCTAATAGGATCTTGGACAATTCCTGGGCTTCAGTTCCCTTATGTATAAAATTACAGAATTGGCCTGGATGACCTAAAAGATCTCTTCTTGCTCTAAATCTATGATCTTATTATTTAGCACTTATTAATAAATCAATAAACTCACAAAAATATAAAAGCATGACTTCCCATTTTGTTTTGGGTACATTCTTTTAAATTAAATATTTGGGCCTGTACTTCGCTAATTTATTTCTGAGATTTTTAAGTGAATCTAGAAATACTGAGTAGTATTCTAAAATGTCAAAGTGCTCACTATAGTTAGAGCTTTTACAAGATTATTAGGTATGGATTAGGGAGTAGATTTTAAAAATTCCATTTAAATTTTTTCCTCATTGAATCCAATGAAAGTATATGGTTTGACAATCTTGTTTTGTGAGATAAGAAAAGGAAAAGGGGGATTACAGAACAGAACTAAGACCACAGGAAGCCCAGAGTTCCAGTCCTTTGATTACTGATACCTGACCCTACACACATACCCTTTTATAATTTTTTTATATTAAAAATAAGATTAGCATGAAAGGATCAGAAATTAGGGAACTTAAATGTGAAATGCTATTTTTAACTTTCTGGTCCCCCAAAGGCCAAATTTGAGAGTTTGGATATGGTAGGGTTAAGGTAGCAATGGGAGATAAAATTCATTTACTTTTGGAATTTACTGTGAAGAAAAGGTATAGGCAAAAAGATGGCATTTCAAGTATGCACATTAAGGAAATAATCAATTTCACATAGCATTTAATGTCAAGAAACATTAAGTCAACTTTCATATTTATTACCCACTTGGAACTTCAGTTCATTTCTTCTGTAAAATGGATTGAGATTCAGATCCTTGGTTTAGACATTTTAGTCTCTTCTGTTAACAAACATGCTGCACTAAGAACTGATAAAATCTGTATTTGAAAAGGTCACTGAGTATTTGTCCAAATGGAATAGCGGCATAAAAATCAACCAACAGGAAGTACTTTAGAAAACCAAAACACTAAAATTAGATACCAGTCTTGCCTTGCCCCTGTGAAAGTATCATTTAAGAGAGCTAGTTTATAAAAAGCTGAGAGCTGTACAGATAGTGACAGTGTATGATTTAGCAAACCGAGGGAGGGAAGAAAGTTAGAAATGGATTAGGAACTGAATAAGCCAGTATCCATGAACATTTTCTGAGTGAAGACAGGATAAATTATCAGAGAATAAGAGAGATGAAAATAGGTAGGTGTAGAGCTGGGATCTATTAATGTGATATATAGTGTTGAGACTGGAAAGATGATTTTAGGGACAGGAGAATTGAAAGTAGAGTAAGACAGGTTGTTACCTCTGCTCTAACATTGTTTCTATATATAGATCTTTGTTAAAATAATCTGCTTGAGAGCAGGAATTGTTTTATTCTTGGTGTTTGTACCCTTAGGGCCTAGCCCCTAGTAAGTGATACATCAAATAATTTCTTATTGATTGCTTCTTCCGAATCTGCAGTCCTTCATTTTTATTTCTGTGCTAGTCACCTTGCTTGCTCCAGTATCCAAAGGATATTTTTAGATAATCCTAACACCAACATATCCTCTTAGCAAAAAGTGCAAATTACAAGTATGCTTTGACTTTGCTCCTCATGACCCAGAGGCATTATTTTCAAGCAACCCAGAAAATATTCTCAAAGCCAGAAAGAACCCAGTACTTCTGTTTCCAAATATAGTCATTGTAAAGAGAATTATATGCAATACTGTCTGGGCAGACAGGCTAAACCTGGTTGAAGGTAAGTTACAGGCCTCAAACTAGTCAGTGAAATAGGGCAATGTCTATCCCATATGTGGAGACTTCCACAGCAGAATGGGCAGATGAAAACAATTTGTTCCAACAGCCATAAATGCAGCTGAAGCAGGTGCTGTGGAGTGCTTAGAGCTTGGTCTGATATCGAAGATACCAAGGTCATCCACTGCATCCTGGGCCATTGCCAGTCATCTTGACTTTTGTCTTGCCCCTGGACTTCCATGACTGGAAGAGAAAGTGAGGCTGATGACTGTGCAACTCTGCCTCACTTAAATCCAATTCACGTGCAACTCAAGACGCCACCCTGTGATATTATTAATCTTCAAGTACAAAAGACAAACAACATGCAATACTGAACTTCATTTCATTCATTGTAATGAATCTCTATTTAAGTGAAATTCCAAAATAAAGGTCCTAAGTTCATAGATTTAGAATTTAAGGGACTTTAGAAGTGAACAAGTACAACCCCTTCATTTTATAAATGAGGAACCTAAGGCATGAAGTTAAATTTTTTGTTCAGGATCAGGCAACTAGTTAAGAGCATATTTGAATTTTTAAAAGATGGCTTTTGAAATCCATACCACTGCCATTTATTTGCTTGAGTAATAATTTGTTGTTTGTTTCCGTTTTCAATCTATTTTTACCATCTTTTCCTTGTAGAATTGTGGTAAATTTTCATGTATCTATTACATATCTTTTAGGAGTAAAAAAGGAATGAATGATAGTTTTATTTAAATCAAGCCAGTTATAGGTTGGAAGATGAGACAACCCTTAAGAATTTAGTCTATGATTTCACTTTGAAATGGCCAAACAATAAAGATTCGTTATTTTTATTTCTTGGGTTTTTGAACTTAAAAAAAAAGTTATTTCACACCTATCTTTCTGCTTAATAGTTCTAAATCCTTTGGGACTATTTTGAGTAAACGATTTTTTTCTTTTTTTTTTCCTTCTTCAAGGAGTGGACGTTTCTCTTGTGAGCCAGCTGGTGGTCTTACATCTTTGACTGAGCCACCCAAAGGACCTGGTTTTGGTGTGCAATCAGGCCTCTAAGTAATTTATATGAATTTGTCTAAAAACCCAAAAAGACCTGTGAAAATATTTCTCCGTACATCTAAAATAAATTAAAACTAATCTCATCCATGCAAATGTTCAATATTGTACATTCTGGTTTGTGTTTACCCTGGTGGTGATAGAGCCTTTATAATTGTAAATACCATGTAAAAACTACAAAATATCCTCTTAAACATTTTGGGTGCAGTGGCTAGTAAGACATCCCATAAGTTGTACCAAACATTTTTTCCAACTATATCCATTTCAGCAACACATTGAGTTCACATTTGACATGAAAAAGTATTCAAGTATAGTTTTTATCACATTTTAGTTTTTAAAATTGTATTTTGATATTCTATTGCTATTATAATTACAATTGAGTTAATATAAACATTCTCTAAAACATTATGTCAGTATTTCTTCCAAATATAAGATTAATAATAATACTACTAATGATAACTAACATTTATATAGAACTTACTATGTGCCAGGCACTGTTTCAAGGATGTATATATTCACACAAGTACATCATTTCATTTTCCAAATAGCAATTTACTCCAGGAATGCTTTAGGTAGTGGGATAAGAAAATTATCTTACTTGTTTTCAGAACCATCATTTTAAAAAGGAAAAGCTTCCATCACGTATAGATACACTAAAGTTGTCTTTGGCTACTCTGACTCAGAAAGATTACTAACAAGTCAGACATTCTTCTTAGATGTATAGATAACACAAAATGTATTTTCTATTCAAGTAAAAATAACCCATAATTTTACAGAATTGAAAAAGTTAACGGCTTTTACCTTGGCATACATAGGCAAATATCTATTTATGTTTACTTAGGGTTTCTAGGGACTAACTGAATTTTCTGCGAGCAAACATCAATAGCCCAAAATCACAACTATTTCTCTTTAACCCATTCCTGAATGAAGCTTAAAAATATTATTTTAAAAATATTCTTTCTCTGCTAAAGCCTTCTATGATATCCTTTTTACCTTATCTATAAAATTCTGAAACACAAAGGCATAGCTGGATATGGTTGGATTTTTTATTAGTAATGTCTATTTAATGCTTAATATACAGAAATATTAAAGTTTAATTTTTAAATTAGAAAAGTAAAAAAGCTGTAGCAAGGACCTTGAAACAAAGTTATTTAAAGCCTGTTAGGCATTAATTACTATATAATGTGTTAAGGGAATGGAATGGAAGAAAGCATTTTAGGTAAATGTCACAATACCTTAGTGCTGTAAAGATCTATAATTGTGTCTTCCACCAATGCTGAATGCAAATAACCTTTCTATAATTTAGTAGATGGTCTTTTAGAGTTACCTTACAGTCAGTTTGGCTTTGAGCCTCCCTGAAGTAAGCTAGACTGATCTACAGACATACAGACTCCCATGAGGCCCACACTCAACACTTTCCTAGTTTGGTAGAACCTACTCGAGTTCATTCTTTGTTTACATAACCTTCAGGAACTTAGGGTGTTAATTCTGTGATAAGGCATCATAGGATTTTAGTTGAGAAAACATGCTAAAGATAATGTTAATATATATGATGATAATTTTTCTTCAAATTAGAGTTTCAGATAGCTTAGACCTTGTATAAAATATGCAAGATGCCTTACAGTATGTTCAGAGTACAATCTGTGCTTCATATCTACAAAAACTCCCAATATGCACATTTTATCACAGCATATGTATGATTATCACTTGAATTTTGCATTTTTATATTGCCAAAGCTAGGACACCAATTTTAAAGATTTATTTTATTTATTTTTTATATACTTATTTGAAATGTAAGGTCCTTTGCAGGTAAGAAATGCTTTCTTTTAGCCTTTGTATTCCCAGGACCCAGCAATGTAGTGCCTGCCATACAGCTGGCACTAAATAAATGTTTCTAAGACAAACAGATTCATCTATCTGTATGAGTAAATTCAATTAATAATCTATACTGTTTTTCAAAATAACATGAAATCATTGTAAGAAATCACATTTCTAAACTGCTCAGCTAGTAATGAGAACTGTTCCCCAGTGAATTTATGGCAAATTAGTCTAGGGAAAAAAGATGCTGTGAAACCAGTAGGGAGTCATCATGCACTTCCTGCCCTTAAATCTTTTGGTTGTTTCAGTGGGAGAGTTAAAGGGCAATTTCCTGCTTAACAGCAAATTGATTAGCCCTTTAAAGAGTTCAGCTTTTTTCTTATCTCTATTAGTACATTATATAGTACTTGGCATGGACAGTGACCATTATGGTGAATAAGAATTAAAAAAAGCATCTCGTCAAAAAGAATTACTGTATAAATATTACAAGGGCCAGAAAGTTTTCAATTCTACACCAATTGTTGTGTGAAATTTCTTGTGTCTACATTAACTACTCTGAGAATGCAAAAATAATTGTACACAGGTTTCTTCTTTATAGTAGCATTTCAACTATGTAGTTAAATCCATTTAATAACAAACTGATAATATTGTACTTCAAGGTTTGCAGATTGCTTAGCAATCTAGAGAATTAAGTGTTATTATTGCCCTCATTTTACAGATGAAGGAACTGAGATTTACAGAGGTTACCTGACGTATCCATAATCATACAGAACTAAGTGTCAGAGGCAGAATTAGAATCCTTATTAGAATTCTGGGTCCTTCTAATTCCAACTCAGATTTCACATCCTGCTTTTGACACACATTGGCTGGATAATCCTAGGCAAGTCACTTAACCTCTCTGTGCTCTAGGCAGAAGTATCACCCCGTAGTTCCTTATACCAATTAAATCACAGGTCCAGTTTCTATCCTTGTATTTGTTAGTGACTGCATTTTTTATGGCATTTAAACCAAAAGAAAAGGGCACAAGCTGACTCACACTACAAGTAAGTACATGAGTTCCCCATTCAGGGTAACTATAGGTTCAATAAAGTGTCTTGAAAATTCAGAATTACAAATGACAAAAACCTGAAGTAGAGCAGGGATTTGGTATATTAGGTTTTTAATAACCCCATACATTAATTTTTAGCACAATGAGTTTTTTTAAAAATGTTTTTACTGCTGAAGAAGTCTCTACCAAAGAAAGGCACTGCTGTGTGTCATCAACTACTTCAGTGTACAAATGGGGAATAAAAGCTTTTTTATCAGGCTTACTGCCAGAACACATACCTCTACCAACTATCTTAGCAAAACTGTCTTTCAGGGCCTAGTACAACGCTCTTCCAAGAGCAGGTACTTAATATGTTTTGTTGAATTTATGATACTTTTTATCATGCAGGTCTGGCTTTAATTTCTTCGAAATTACTAAATTGCTTGGTTTGTAACCCCAGTTTCACAATGAAGAATAAAACTATAGTTCACACTGAATAAATGGTGAGTCTCCATTGCTTCCACTTACTAAGGTTATGATTAGCTTAATGCAAACCTCAACTGGCAGATCCTCATTAATTTCAATATTTTCTTGCTACTGTTTCTGTGCAAGTTCTACATTAGATCCATTTAATGAGGTTATGTATCATATAATTCCTAGGGCATTCTCTTAAAACACTGTGCAGTGGGTTGTGTCTGGATGTTACGTCAAGAGCCAGGACACTTACACGTGTGACCCTTAGGAAGTTACTTCTGAGTCTCATCTCTAAAATTATAGAAATAATAGTATCTACACTTTACAGGGTTATTGTATCAAATGAGAATATATAGAGAGCACTGAAAACCTTAAAGCACTATATATATGAACTTCAGCTATTATGAAATTTAAAGATAGCATGAATAAATTAAATACACAGATAATCTTCAACGTCATTTTTCACCTCAGAATGTCTAAATATTTTTAACTGGATATATGAACAGGTAAATTGATTTTTTTTTAGTTGATAAAGCAACTCTGTGCACGTGTGCATACACAAACATCTATTTCAACACAGCCTAAACCAGCAGTAGAGAATACTTTAGGTTTCCACACTGGCAATTTTACAGCTCAACTAATAAAATATCATTAAATTTTGTATAATGTACTATTGCTGTGGAAATAATTGATTACAATAATAACTGAAGGTTATAAACAAATCTACACTAAATTATTTATCTTGATTTTTATCCAATCCATTAAGCATTTATTATACACCTGCTAGCAGTACTGGACAAACTATTACACCCATAAGATACTTAGTCTAAGACAAAAACAAACGCAGCCCCTGCCCTCCAGTTATTTACATTCTACTGAGGGGTTGATACCCTGTATACAGGTCAGTAAATAACAAAGCTGTAAGTGATAACACCTCATTCTTAATGCTTTTAACAGCTAGAATTCTATCCGGGTTAGACTAGAACCAGGGGTGGTGAACCTCCGGCCTGGAGGACCACACGTGGCCTTGGCCTCAGGTTCCCCACCCCTGTTCCACTACATCATCAAAGTTTCTCTTCCACCCAACTGCTATGAGGATGCTTAGGGAAATGCTAGAAACGAGGGAGGAAAATCAAATGAATTTCTTTTTATCTTTGTGCTCCTTTATATTTAAGTGCTGTGCCACACACACATCCTGCAGTTTGGGCTGGCATAACGCAGACATGGGAAAATGAGAAAACAGCTATATTTGTAATGTATCTCATGCCTACCCAAATAATCCGATTATTCTCATCCTCATCAGTTTGACACTTTGTTACATTCAGTGGCAATACAAAGCATAAATTAGGGTCCGTGAACTTAAGTGTTTTATTTGGTTGGAAACTGAATTTATCCTTAATTTGGAAAAACAAAACTGTTGCAAGGTTAGCATATGCTGAACGTCATGAGTGGTACTACGTAAATACTACCAGGGGTTAAGAGGAAGAGCTCACTGACCAGGTCAAGCAGTGCAGAAAGCTTTTACCTCAAATCAAATGCTTTAAACCCACAATTATAAAAACCAACAAATCGATGTACTGACCTTGCTAGAGCAAATTTTCCTCAACACATTCACCTCCAGGGGCAAATCTGAATATGGCACCTATCTAGCTTCTAAATGACCCAAGGAGTGTTTACAAAAAGTGCATTTAAGTCGTCCCTCCCCAATTAGTAACAAAAGGTTACTTTGAGGGACAGCGGTGTTCAAGGCCACGCTAATAGTTCTAACTCCACCCGACTCTATGGTGAGTAGACGCTTCTATATATCGGCGTTCCTGGTCTCCCTTCTCTCTACCTTCCATTGGCCAAGGCATGGCGCAGGCGCATTTCGCATTACAATCGGAGCACGGCCGACAGTTCCCATTCTTTGGGAGCTAACGCTGCCTCCTCCGCCCCTAGGCACTAGGCTGGGCCAATTCACTCGGCTGCAAAGCCCAGCGCAGGCGCACTGCTGGGTGTGGAAATACTCACTGCGCAATCGGCCCCCACCTCACCCCTCCCACCACAGCCTGAAGCCAGCAGACCCGAGGCCGAGAATTTAATAGTGGAGAAAGCCCGCATCTTTCCCCACAGTCCCTTAGCAATTTTACCCGGAGTTCGGGCACGCAATAACACCCCCACTACAAATATAACATATAGGTATACCCCAAAAAGAAGCTCGCCGCCGCTGCCACTTCCAGAAGTTTCCAGTCGCAGCCGCAGCCACCGTCTCCACGGAAAACTAGAATGGAGGCCGTTGGCGCCGCAGCGTCAGCAGCGCCTGCGCTGCAACCTCCCTCTCTTTGATCGCCCCCTCCCACCTTGAGTCGAATGACAGGGGGGAGGTAGGGGGGAGTCAGGAGGGAGAGAGGGAGGGGGTGAGGAAAGGCGGGGGATACCCCGGGGTGGACGGGGGAGGCACCACTTGCTTCTGCGGCGAGCAGTATAAGCATAAAGGGAAGAGTTAAAGCTCCAACCCCCGGTCGGGGTTCTACACTTGGTATATCCCGGCTCCCTCCCTTCCCCCCGCTCCAACCCCCCACAGCCGTGTTAGTTTCTCGTTATCTGTAGAGATGAAGGGGAAGGGGATAAGAGGGTAGTGGAGGAGGAGGGAGACTGGGGGCGGGGCATCCAGGAGGCGGGGTCGTCACGCCGCGTGTCCCGTGCCTGCTGGTGAGTCACGTGCCAGAGCCACAGCCAATCGCGGGGCGGGGCTGATCCTGGGAGCGAGAAGGCTGTGGTGAGGGACGGGCGAAGACAGGAGATGTTTTCAAACCCGACCCCGGCAGTGGTGTTAGTGGAGGTTGTGGCGGTGACGGCGACGAGGACAGCGGCGACGCTGAGCCTCCCGCTCCGGGGTTAAACCCCGGAACAAGAACGGGGATAGGGGTGGGTAAGGGAAGGGGGGGCGTGGCGGGGACTGAGAAGCAGAGGAGGAAGGAGGAGCTCGACTGCGAGCTATTTCCCCGGCGCCCGAGAGGAGACCCCACAATCCTGCTTCGCCGCTCGTCCCCCACTTCTCCCGCACAAGGTAAAGGACGCGCCCCCTTTTCCTCACCCATCTTTCCCAGCCGCGGCAGCGGGTCCATCCCAACTCTGGGCTGAACGTGTCCTCCCCAGTGCGGGGATGGGGCCGAACTGAGGCGGTGGTGGGCAGGGCAGTGACAGGCAGACCGTTAACAGTCCTCCTGCCCCCGACAACACCCTGGCTCGCCTCGCCTGATTTCCCTTTTCCCCCCGCCGGTCTTTCCCGATGCTCTCTCCACGCCACCGGCAGCGGAGGGCTGAGCCGCCTGCCAGTGTGTGGAGCCGCCCGAGCACCGGTGGCTGTCACTGTGCCGGCGCGAGGGGTGGGGGGCGGTGCTGGGAGGGTCCTGGACGGTGGGTGGGGAAGTGGACGGGGCAGGGGGCGGGAGGAGAGGGGCCGCGGGGTGGTGGCTGCTAGACTGGGAGGGATTTCCTCCCTGCTACCCTGTCCTCCTGTCTCGGGAGGTTTCCCGGTGCGGCTGCCTTCCGTAATATGGCGGGGGCTGGGGAGGGAGGGAGCGAGCGAGCGTGCTCGCGCGCGCGCCTCCGCGTGTGTGGGTGCGCGCGCGCCTGAGTGAGCGTGTGTATGTGTTTCGGTGGCTCCAAGAGGGCGCCGCCTGTGGGTGCCAAGGCGTGAAGGGAGGCGCCCGGGCGCGCGGGCGCACTCCCGCCGGTGTTTGTAGACTGCTTGGCGGGGGGGCGGGGGATGGAACGGAGGCTTCAGCTTGTCAGTTCACATGGAGCAGCTTCCGAAACGATGTGGCTGGGAGGGGGAGAATTAGGGGAGTTGTGCGGAGAGGCAGTGAATGAAGAAAGAAGGGAAAATTTCTGTTGCTTGCGTGGGTTTTTCGAGAGAACGGGAAACATCGGCAGAGCAGCCACCTTGTTTTTAAGCGCCGGATACGTGTATTGGCATTGTGCAATCAGTCCTTTTCACTTGCTTTCTTTATGTCCATTTGAGTGGTGATCTTGAGCAATCACTGCCTGTCACGTTCTTAGATCTCATTTTGAGGGAGAATGTTATGTGACTCATCACTCAGGATCCCAAAGCGTTTTGCCGACCTAGACCGACGTACGGAGAAGCTACCAAAGCGCTGCTGACAGCTGGTTTAGTAACAACACTGCACAACTGTTTAAGACGGAAGTTGTGTATTTCAACCCGTTGAAATCTTAAGGAAAATGTTTAAGCTATATAACTTGAATTGTAATTTAGCCAAGACATGGTTAAATTGAGAACTCGGTGTAATGCACCCGAGGTTCTTTAGTGGTTACAGGAGCTCAGGGATTTTCTATCTCATAATTACTCCGTGGAAGAGGTGCAGTTTTCTGGGTATTTTCAGTTTTAAATAGCCTAGTTTAAAAATGGAGGAAGAGGGAAATCTGGGAAATAATTTTAATAAGTTATGAACAGTGTTGACAACAAATATTTGGATACATTTTTAAGCATATAGGTCAGTGCAGGAGATCTTCCAGTTTCTTGAATCATCATGCACAGGCTTTCCTAGAGATTAGCTCAGCACTGGCAGAACATATGCTTTCTTGGCGCCAACTAGCTTAAAAACAAAATGAGATAGGGAAGAGGGTGTAGTAGTTACATTCCTAAGTGGTAGTGATATTGTTGTTTTAATGCTCATTTAGAGCATTTTAAAGCATTAATATATTACCTGGAAATTAAAAAAAAAAAGATTCTAGACAAAGACCTTTTACAGTTGACAAAAGTACTAATTAGACTTTTAAAAGTCTGCACAATTCCTATTCGAAGGCTTATCTTGAGAACAGATCAGATGTAAATATGGCATTAAGAAGAAGAACATATGGTCTTCCTAGAACAGAAATTAGAACAAGAGGTAACATACCTTTAAAACGCCACTTAGCCCATCTCATATTGTCTTTTGGGTGGTCTTCATAGAAGCAGCAAAGTTATTGAAGGAGAGAGAAGTATTGTGGGAAGTAAGAAAAAAAATAGTTTATACAACAGTATAAAACTATGTGGAAGAATGAGGTAAAGAAGTGAAGCATAAAAAATTCACATGGTGCTTAGTCCCTGATATTAGTTCATAACATCAGAAGAAAAAAAGCTTATATTTGATTTGGAAGTCAGTGTAAGGATTTTAAGGAAGGGATTTTGATCTCTATAACAAAGATGATTCCACTGCTTTCTTTTTCTAAACATATTACTGAAAAAGTTACTTTTATTGTTCCTCTAAAGCAAGTTTGATAGGTGGTAGCTGATGGAAGCATTTAGGGAACATTTTATTTTCCGGGCATTTTTTTAATTCCAAGGGATGATTGTGGAAAAGAGACTTTTTTTTTAAGTGTAATGGTTTTTGTGTTTATATTATATCACAGTTATTTCTGGAATTCTTAAAAGCCCCCCCCCCAACTCTTTCTTAAATAAAAAAATTTCGAAAAAAATTCCATCTACCTGCATTTGATAATCTATGGGGTCGAGACCCACAGTTTAAGAAGTGCTAAAGGGGTTGAGAGTGGAAAAAGTTTAAGAAGCCCTGTATAACATTCTGCCCTAGTAGTGCCCAGGCTTTTTCTGAGGAGGGAGTTATGTTTCATTATCCATTCTTTGAGATCTTAATTAGTTTTTCAGTTACTCAGTTTAACTTCCTGTTAGTTAACTTTCCTTTTACATTGTTGTAGTTATTGTATATGTTGTTCTTTTGCTTCTACTCATTTCATTTTTTATCAGTGTATACAAATTTTTTACATGTTTCATTGAGTTCATCTTTGCTTCCACTGAAGTATTTTTGACTGAATGCACAATATTACTTTAAATTTAAATTACACAAGGCTAGTTCTTTTTAAACTAATATATAGGAATTTTAAAAATTATTCTTGTTTTGAATTTTATTTCTGCCAGTGGACTATAGTTTGTTTGTGAGCTTGACTTTTTCTCATAATAGTCCATCAGAAGCTTGTCCCACCTCTGCTACTTAATGACTTTTGTGTACTTTCAACCTCTCTCCATCAGTTTCCTCATTTCTAAAATGAGGGAGTTAAACTATATGCCTTCAGTCTTCTGAATAAGATTGTCTCTGTGGAAAACTGGGGGGCGGGGTGTTGAGAGGAAGTAGAGGGATAGGTCCAGACCTGTGATTTCATTAGTGGAGGGAGTTTTCATACTATGTGCTCTTGCTGTGGAAACTTCTGCCACACCACTAATGCAAATTGGCAGATTGTTTGTAATTTGTAAGTTGACTTGGGTACTGAGAATTTTGGTAACTTGCCAATGTCACGCAGCTAGTTTGCATAAGAAGCAGGATTTGAATCCATGTCTCTCTGACTCCAGTGCTGGTACTCTGTTCTGCTTATGTTATCTTGCATAAAGCTTTCCTGGCCTAAAATGAGGTAGAACACTCTTAGGGGAAAATGTATTAGTATTTTCTACAAACTTTTATTGTTAACCCGTGTACTTGCTGTTACAGTACTTGCTGTTGATTGAACATAGCTTCTAATTGGTAAATTATCAATTCACAACATGGGTACGATCGTAGTACTTTCCTGGGTACTGTTTTTATTTTTGTTTTTTTTTTAAATGAGAATACATGGAAGACAATTGAGGTACTTTGTGAATTTATTGTAAGTATTCTTTAAGTAAAGTGAGTGGCTTATTCAATGGAATTTGAAAGGTACTTTTTGTGAGGCCTTGTTTTTTTGCTAGGGAAGGAGTTAAAAATAGGGTATTTTATCACTCATTTTCGAAAGCACTCATATGGCAATAGAGTGAGATTTTATTTCTGGTCTCTCATAGAAATGAGAAATATTGAGTGATTAGGCTTTATGGAATAAGACTGTTTTAACAGATGACGGCATTGCCACTATCTGTTTTGAAATGTCCACTAAGGATAGATTCATGGAAAAGCTTCTACAGACTTATAGGATCCTTGAATTTATTTGGTTTTAAAGCGTCTAGAGTCCAGGAACTGTATTTGTATTTTTAAATTTTGTATTCCCAGTGCCTAGGTCAGTACTTTCAATATAATAGGTGCTTAATAAGTGTCCAGTGAATTGAAGGTGAATTAATGATAAGTACAATACAATATTACAAGTTTCTGAGATAGCAGTTTTCAAGTACATTTTACTTCGAAGAAGGATACAAATTTTAAGTTGAATTTAAAATGCTGATTAAAGGAGCAGGTAGGGGGCAGCTAGGTTGCACAGTGGATATAGCACCGGGCCCTGGATTCAGGAGGACCAAATCTGGACTCAGACGCATAACACTCACTAGCTGTGTGACTTTGGGCAAGTCATTTAACCCCAATTGCCTCACCAAAAACAAAACAAAACAAAACAAAACAAAATGCCAATTGGAGAACTTTAAAATGGTTGTCCCTTCTCTTCTCTCTCACCTCCCCTCCCCATCCCCAACCACCTGCCCCAGACTGTTTTGTGAATTACCTATTCCACTTTCTTCTAGTTACCACTGGGGAATGGGGGGTGGGGCGGGGCTCGAGATTTTTACCAGAATTGACAGGAAAATTGGCATAACTTTTGATAAGCTGCCAATAAGGAGATCACTGCTTGGAATCTTCCTTGACTCTTCCCTTTCCCTTAACATGCATATCCTCTTCTCCATTGTTTCGTCCTTCACGCAGCCTCTGCCCTGTTTGAGGTTGGTCTCCACAACTTGTCCTCCCATCCAGCTTCCATAAAGCCACCAAATTGATATTCTCAAAACACAAGCCTAACCATGTTACCTCTAGAAAAAAATATAAAATCCTGAGCCTGGTATATAAAGCCCTCCACTATCTGGTTGCCTCCTACCATTCCAGGATTAATTCATATTTCTTCTGTCTTTCACAAACACCCCAATGCATTTAAATTTGTTCTGCTCACCTTTCTGATTACATGACATTCATATCTTCTGTCTCTGGGCCTGTGCTCAAGTGGCTCTATGTCCAGAATGCACTGTGGCTTCATGTCTGCCTTATAGAATCCCTAACTTCTAAAAACAGATCTCTTCTATGAAAAGCCTTTCCTGATTCCTTAGTTAATAATACTCCCCTTCTCTTGAAATTACTTTGTACCACTTTGTATATGCTTTTATATTTACTTATCTATGCACATTTTGTATCTCTCCATCCCTCTACCCTCCAAGTAGAATATAAACTTCTTCAAAGCAGGGTTTAGTTTTGGTTTTGCTTTTTATTTTCAGCATTTGACCCAGTAACTTGTGTATACTAGGTGTTTAATAAATGTTCGGTTATTGAACTAATTATTATAATTAGTATAACAAAAATTATTCATTCCAGGATTAATGTTATAAATAATAGTATTTTAAGAGAACAACCTATGAACTACTAGTAGTTCTGAGACCATTCTTTAAAATAATTTATTTTTTAAAAATGGGTGTGTTGTCCAAGGGCTGCTGAAAAAGATTATTTAGGAGCAATCAAAATCACTAGTGGAGTGGTGCTAGAAATAGAGAGTTTGAGGAGAAGGTTAGAGTTAAGGGAAAACAAAATTCTAAATTAAGATTCTCATTTTCAAAGTTTATGAAAGTCTCAAAAATTATCTCCAAATACTGAAATCTTCCAGATTGAGGAGGTAGAGGGGAGGGAGGGAATAACCATTTATTAAGCACCTACTATGTGCCAGACACTGTGCTAAGTGCTTTCACAAATATTATTTCATTTATACGTCATAACAGCCCTATGATGTAGGTGCTATCTTTATCTCCATTTTACAGTTGAGCACACTGAGGCCAACAGAGGTTAAATGAGGTTAGTAAGTGTCTAAAGCCTGTCTTCCTGATTCTAGGCCCGGCGTTCTATCCACTGCACCATCTAGCTGCCTCTGAGATAGAAGAGCTAAAGTTCATAGAATCTTAAATTTAGAGTTGTAAAAGAAACTTTAGAAGCCATCTAGTTCAAACATTCTATTTTACAAGTAAGGCAACTGAAGCTTACAGATTTGCAAAAGTCTGCTACTAAGTGCTGGGATTTGAATCTAGGTCCTGACTCCATATGCTGTGTTCTTTTAAATTGTACCAAGTTGTTTCTCTTATCAAGTTGTGTACTGTTAAGCATCTCCTTGTTTTTGATACCTGTATCAGACCAGATTGAAAATATTTTTGTGTGCCTCTTGACAAATCCTTCAGCATTTTGGTCAATACTGTTTCATGGTCAATACTGTTTCAGAGTAGTAAGGAGTTTCAAAATATTTAATGTCACACCTCTGGCTGTCAGTTTTTACTTGTACCAGAAGTTTGGGGAAAACCTTTGGATATACTGCATATATTTTGTGAACGATTTGGTGATGTGGGGGAGGGGGACTAGGAGGTGGGAGGGAAGTTGTGTGTGGAGCTTTCTATTTAGAGAATACCTGCGGCTTTTTCAGATTTCAATATTTTATTGCTCCTATTTGGATCTTGTTTTTAGCTGCTGTTTGGCTTGTATTTGGAAAAGAGAGAACCTTAGGTGGCTTCCTCCATTTCCTGAGAATAGCAATGGTAATTTAAGATTATCAACTGATGTGATAAAATAGAACCACAAATTAAGTACTGAAGCTGAAATCTTCCCAAGGGTAGCAGGATGGGACATGCGTACGTATTCATACTTGTGTAACATTCATTATTTTGTCTTTCTTTCCAAAACAAATGTTCATACAATTAACATTCCATAAGTTACCTTCTTGATGAGAATTTGAATTAGCAGGGTAGAAGTATGCTTTAAGAACATTCTTAAATTTAATGATTAATAGTAAGAGCTCACGTGATGAGCTACTTCTCTTTTTGCGAAGTTCTTTTCAAACAAGTCTTGTTTTACAGATGAGGAAGCAGATGCCGAGAAGTTGTGACTTGCCCAAGGTCATATGGGGCTTAAATCCAGGTCTTTGACTCCAACCCTAGTGTTACTATAGCCTTATCTCTCAAATAATAAAGACTTGTTGTTCCTTATATTTCTGTCTCATCTTTTTTTGTAAAACTATAAGCATTTGAGTCCTTGTAAAAACCTCTCTTAGAAAGTGGAGTTAATGTACCTGTTTTAGAGAGAAGAATATTAAGCTGTTTGAAGTATTTTTCACACTTAGGTGAATGAGGAGGATAACTCATTTGCAGGAAATTTAATATGCAATAAATATTTATAGACTTATAAATACATGCAGTGCTTTTCTACCAATTTGGTGAGGTAGGTGGTAAAAATACTATAATCCCATTTTACAGATGAGGGAACTGTGTCACAGAGTGATTAAATGACTTGATATTTAACTTGTACAATACTAATAAGTGTACATGCCTGGATTTGAATCATTCTGATTCCAAATTGAATTCCAGATTCCATTGAATCACTCTGATTCCAAATCCAGAGTTCTTTGCATTAAGCCAGGAGTCTTCAAGAATATTAGTGGCATAGCTCCTACTCTAGTGTTGTGTCCCTAAGCTATGCCTCCATTCTAATGAAAATTAAGTTTTACTAAATAGTAATATGATCACATGTTCCTAGTGTTATATTGTAATCAAGGCACCTGGGTTCAAATCCATGTATCCTTATTATTATCAAATACATGTACACTTATTAGTTTTGTACAAGTTAAATATCAAGTCTTTTAACCATTTTCGGTTTCCTCATCTGTAAACTAGGCATTATAATATTTCTACTGCCTCCCTCAGTGAGTTGTTAGAAAAGCATTGAAAATATATTTATTTATATATAAATGTTTATTGTATGTTATATTTCATATAAGTGGAATGGAAATATCCTGCTTAAATAGTTAAAAATTGGTTTTCAAGTAACTGGAAATGAGAATAATATTCTCAAATAAAAGGCATTATTTTTTATTTTTAAGTACTTTATCCACTGTGCCACCTAGCTGCCCCTGATGTTTTTTCTTGAGGCAATAAGACGTATAGTGATTCTTCTATCATCAGAAATTTATTAGCACTGTTACATAAGTTTCTTTTTTTATAGACACTTATAAAGACTAACACCAGACTATAGCTGAACACAACCCTTTCTGTTTGCTCTTACACATTTGAAAGTAAACAGAACTGGCTCTCAGCAAAACTGTGAAGTCTCTGGTTTCCTCCATTCATACTTTCCTTGACCTTTGTCCTCCCTCCACTGGTGGCTGTTCCACCCCTGGTAGGTGAGACCTTGGACCTCATAAAACATTACTATATATTTTTCATGCTGTGGTTCTGTGTCTCTTCTTCCTTTTATAGCCGGATTCCTAGAAAAAGCTCTCTACTGTGTGTTGCCTGTACTGTCTCTCCTCTGCTTTACTTCTCAACCATTTACATATTGGTTTCTCACCTCATCATTCAACTGAAACAGTTCCCTTCAAAGTTATGGATCATCTCTTAATTGCCCATTCTGATGGCTTTTTCTAAGTCTTCATCCCTTGTCTTTGTTGCACCATTTGATACTGTTGATAATACTCTCTCTTGCTGGATATTTTCTCTTCTCTGGTATTTCATGACGGCATTCTCTCTTGGTTCTCCTCCTACTTATCTGTTCCTCTCACTGTCCTTTACTAAATCACCATAAATATTTCCTGCCACCTGCCTGTGTGCTGCTCAAAGGCTGGGAGGTCTCTTCTTTGTCTCACCACAGTCTCTCCCTTGGTGATCTCATCAGCTATCTTGGATTTAATTATCATTCCTATCCAGGTTACCCAGGTTTATAACCTTGGAGTCATCTTCAGCTCCTCACTCTCGTTCATCCTACATATTCAGCCAATTCTCTGGAACTACTTTCCCAACTCCCATTTCCTGTGGCTGGATACGTCCCCAGAGGATGGCTACTTCTCCCTTCAGAGTTCTAAGGCTCAAGTGGGGGGGGGGGTGATTTTCTAATCCTATAGCTACAATCCCTCACCAGCATGGTTTTCCTTTTGATTATCTGTTGATATCAGTTAGTTAGCCAGACTTAACTAGTTTTTTTGAAACGGGTGTTTTATTGGGTGCTTAATAAATGCTTTATTGACTGACTGAAGATAGTATAGTAAGAACCGTTGCTATAATGCATCTTCTCAAAAGTCTGTAGCACTTGCTGTCTCAAGAATAGAGAGAGTCGGGGCAGTTAGGTGGCACAGTGGATAGAGCACCAGCCCTGAAGTCAGGAGGACCTGAGTTCAAATGTGGCCTCAGACCAAACACTTGACACTTACTAGCTGTGTGACCCTGGGCAAGTCACTTAACCTCAATTGCCTAAAAAAAAAACAAAACACCCAAAAAAGAATATAGAGTCCCGGGGAAATTGAGCTGTAGATTAGAGCACATGTGGTAAGAAGAGTTAAGTCACAGCTCCTGGAAGTCCTTTTGCTAGAGTCCTTGAGATGTTCCTATTAGTGATGAAGTAGCTTTCTTCTGGGCTCCTTTGTAGGGTCCTGGAGCTTCAGGATAGCTCTGTATTTAGTTTGTCCTCTCCCAATGCAGACACTACTTCCGGTTGCTACCATCCCCAGGGATGCTATCAAAATGCCAATGAAAAGTCCAAATTATCTGACCCTCCAAAATTCACAGAGCTGGGGAGGGCAGTTGGAGAGACAGAGGCTCTACTCCTTCCCCTTTACCCCCAAGTAATTCCTTTTCAGGGGCTTGACTGGAACTGCTCTCCGCTCCAAGTTGCTCGAAAGGGAAATTAAATTGAGCTCTAAATGGGCTTGTAATTTACTCACAGAGGATACACTAGTGTAATACTTTTGATTAAGTTGAGGTTTTTTTTTTTAACCTGATAAAGTTGGGGTGGAATGATTGACTCAGTCACCCTCCTCCTCTTCTATAGTTTGTTCTGTCTCCACAACATATGTCCCCTTCCTTCTACTCAAATGATTCTGCTTTAGACTATTGTAATAGCTTCCTAATTGATCTCCTTGTCTCAAGTCCCTTTCTTCTCCAGTCCAGCTTCCACACAGTTGCCAAAGTCAGGTTCCTAAAATTGATGTCTGACCATGTTATTTCCTCTGCTCAGTAAATTCTAGTGGTTCCCTCTTACTTCTAGGATCAAATACATACTCCCCTGGTTAGCTGTTAAAGCCTATGATAATCAGGCTTCAATGTGTATTTCTTGGCTTTATTATGCATTACTTTCCTTCTTGTACTTTGGCATTTAGACAGATTAGTTTTCTTGCTCTCCCATCTCCAGGTCTTTCCACAGACTGCCCAACATCTGGCATTCCTTTGTCGCTTCTACCTTTTTAAATCCCTAGTTTCTTTCAAAGCCCAGATCCAAGTGTTACCTTCTCCAAGAGACCTTTTTTGATCCCCTAGCTGATAGTACCTCTCTCTCATAATTTTTTATTTTATATATATATTTATGTATCTACATATTGCTTCCCCCTATGTAATAATATAAGCTGTTTGAAGTCAAGGACTTTTTTTTTTTTTAATCTTAGTATCTATACACAGTGTCTGGCAAATAATAGGAGCCAAATGGTTATTCATTGATAATTAAAAAGTCATCCTTGTTAAAAAAGTAAATTGATCTGAATAATGTCAATGTCTTTATGTCTATTACCTTTACTAGATATTTGGTTGAAAAGCTTTATTTCTCATCAAAAACTTTATTTCTCATCAGTTGTCAGTTGGGGAGGAAATTTGAGGAATCCAATAAAATCATAGTTTCTCTGGACTGTTCTGATTTCCTTTAGATTTGTGCCCTCTGCTTCCCATGGGGAGGACGACTTGCAAAGCTACTAGAAATTATTTCTGCAGGTATTGGGTGGTAAAGGAACCTTTAATGTTACCACAAATTTTTTTCCAGTCCCCAAGACTTGGAACCAGCTGTTAAATAAATATAACTTTTTCCTTTTGAGCCTTCCCTTGGCCACCTACCTTTCTGTATTTTCTCTGTCTGGTCATGTTAGGGCCCCTCCCTCTGTTCTGAGAGTCTTAGATGCCTATACTTCAGAGCCCTTTTGCTCTAACTTGCTAATACCTTGGGCATGTGTCTTCCCGTACCTCATCTTCAGGTTGGTAATCATGTGATTACTTTCCATGCAGGCTAGTTATTTGAGTTGGATGGATGATCCATAATCTCAGGCTGGGTTCTTCAATTTCTAGCTTTCTTTCATTTAGTACACTTGATATAGGAGCAGATAACAGCTGAATGTACTATTTAAGGATCGTTCCGATGGTGGTTATGGTAAGATCAGGAGAGCGTGAAAGGAAGTTCAGGGACCTTTGGCTTTGGGAAACCATGGCTATTAGAATAAAAATTAGACCATTCTACAGCTTTTGGTGTGGTTAAGCATCTCCGTCTCTCTGAGACACTCTTCCTTTCCTTGGCTACCAAGCCATTGCTCCTTCCTAGTTTCTTCTGTATCTGATTGATCTGCACTGGATCTTTATTTGTTTCCCACCCCCTTTACATGGGTTTCCTCAAAGTGCCCAGTACATAGGCTTATCTGCTTCTTCTCATAGTGATCTTGTCTAGCCAGTCCTTTGTGTTTAGTTATCACCTCCAGGTAGATGACTCAAAAATATATATATATCAAGTTCTCATGTTCATCTACAGGGAGTCTTCCCCAATCTGTCTTAATTCTAGTGTCTTTCCTCTGTTGATTATTTCCTAGTTATCCTATATATAGCTTGTTTTACATAAGTTTGCATATTGCCTCCCTTATTAGATTGTGAGCTCCTGGAGGGCACAGGCTGTCTTTTCCTTTTTTTGTATCTTAGCACAGTGCATCTCACTCAGTATATCTAAAATTTAAGTCATCATGTTCCCTGTCCCTTTATCAAACTCAAAGTTTTCTGGATGGGACCACCATCCATTAGGTTCATAACCTTGGAATTATCTTTGACTCCTCTCTCTCTCACTGATTAGGTCCAGTCAGTTAGCAAGTCCTGATGATTTTACTTGCAGAACATCACTAACATCTATTACCTTGTCTTCACACACATTGCCACTGCAGGTGGTTCAGTTTCTCATCGCCATTCAACTAGGCTGTTGTAATTATAGCCTCTTATTTCTTTCTTCTTAGGGCATTGGTCTGTCCCCATTGCTTTTAAGATAAAATATAAATTTCTTAGTCCAGTCTGGCCCCAGACTAACTTTCCAGCCATATTTTCTTTTTTTGTTTGTTTTTTTGTTTTTTTTTCAGCCAAAGACAAGGTTTATTAGAACATCCGTCATGTTGAACAGACTCTTAAGGAGTCTGAACATGGGTATGCAGTGGCTAGATTATAAGAATCTGAGCAATGGCTAGATTTTAAGAATCAGAGCAATGGCTAGATTTTAAGAATCTCAGCAATGGCTAGATTATAAGAATCTTAAGCCTCCAGCCATATTTTCACATATTTTCACATATTTCACATTATTCTTTTTTCATCTTTCTATCATCTATTTTTTCATTCTATGTCGTAGCTTAACTGGACTCTTAGCTGTTTCCCAAACTCAGTGTGCTATTTCCTGCCTCCGGCAGATGGCTCCCATATCTACATATCCAATCCTGGTCTCTGTGTTGAGCCCCAGTTCCGCCTCTCCAGTTGCCTGTGAAACATCTCTACTTGAATGACCCATAGGTATCTCAAACTCATCACATCCAAAATGGAAGTCTTTAACTTTGTTCCTGATCTTACCCCTCACCCTAACCTCCCTAGTTCTGTGGAATGCACTGTGTTCCTAAGCTAGCACCTAGGTTTGTAACCTAGGAATCATCCTTAGCTTTTCAGCTCTCACTTTCCTCCCATAACCAGTGAGTTGCTAAATTTTTTTGATTCCGTATCTTCAGTATTTCTCTTTTCTGATCCTTCTCTCTATTCATGCCATGACCACTTTAGGTCAGGATCTCAACACTTCTTCTCTGGACGATTGTAGTAGCCTCCTAATTAATCTCCCCCAAATCCATTCTCTCCCCATAAAGCTACCAAATTTAGTGGCTCCTCCTTACCTTAATCAACTGCTCAGCATTCAAAGCCCTTCACAATCGCGTACCAGCCTAATTAAAAAAAATTTTTTTAAATTGTTTTCATTGAACAAGTTTTCTTTCCCATTCACCCCCATTGGGAAAAAAAAAAAAACCTTTTCAACAAACCTTTAGGTCAAGCAAAACAAATTCCTACATTGATCATGGCCACATCTCATTCAGCATCTTGAGTTTATCAACCTCTCTGTTAGGAGGTGAGTAGCGTTCCTCTTCATTGAGCCCTTGGATCTTAATTGGTCATTGTGTTGATTAAATAAGTTTATATTTGTAAAGTGCTTATTAGCATAGTACCTGGTAGGTGCTATATAAATGCTTATTCCCTTCCTTCCCCCCATTGATTAGAATTTTTAGCTTATTCAAAGTTGATTTTAAAATATTGTAAAAGTTGTTCTCTTGGTTCTGCTAACTTTATTCTGTATCAGTTTATACAAGTCTTTCTAAGTTTTGCTGAATCTGTCCCTTCCCCATTTCTTACAGCACAATCTTGTTCAGTTATCCTCATATACCATAATTTGATGAGCATCCTCTTAGTTTCCAGCTCTGTACTACAGCAAAAAGAGGTGCTAAAGATATTTTTCGATAGTAGGTCCTTTTCCTCTTTCTGTGATTTTTTTTGGGGTGTGGTGGGATATTGGCCTAGTAGCATATGTCTGGGTCTAATAGTTCAGTAGTTTTGGAGGCATAGTTGTAAATAGCTTCCCAGAATGGCAGACCAATTCATTTCTTCACCAATAACGCATTAAAATACCTGTTGTCCAGAAGACTCTGTAATAATTACCATTTTCCATTTTTTGTCACTTTCGCCAATCTGATGAGTGTGAGGTGGAGCAATCTCAGAGTTGGTTTAGTTTTCATTTTTCTAGCTGTTAATATTTTGGAGCGTTTTTTCATATGGTTGTTGATAGCTTGGATTTTTTTCTTTGAAAACTACATGTTCATATCCTTTGATCATTTCTCAAGTATAGCATGTCCAGCCTACTTCCTAGGTGATTACATGTTAGCCGAACCTCCTCCCCCATACGTTCTATATTTTAGCCCTGAATTGGCCTACTTTCTGTCACCCATGCCTGGAATGCCCTCCCTCCTCTTACACCCTTGATTCACACAGCTCAAGTGTTATCCTTTAAAAGTATTTATTTTACACAAGTCCTGTATCTGTTTAACTGTGAATATGTTGTATTCTCCCTGGCTCACCCCATAGAAGGTAAGCTCCCTAAGAGTGCACTGAACTGTCTCATTTTTTTTTTTGTATCCTCTTTGCCGAGCCCAGTTCCTGGCATGTAGATGCTTAATAAATGTTTATTATTTGATTGATTCACACAAGCCATCCCTCGTGTTTGGAATTCATTCCTTGCTTATCTCAGATTTTTATCTGTCTTCCTCAAAGGCTCACTTGCTTCCATGAAGTCTTTAATTATTCCCTCTCTTTCACCACCCCCAACAAATAATAAGAGTAATAACAATAGCTAGCATTTATATAGTACCTACTATGTGCCAGGAACTGTGCTAAATGATATACAGATATTTTCTCGGTTGATCCTTACAACCCTGGAAGATAAATGCTTATCCCCATTTTAAAGCTGCAGAAACTGAGGCAGACAAGTTAAGTGACTTGCCTAAGGCCACACAGCTAATATGTATCTGAGTTCATATTTGAACTCCATCATATTTGAACTCATGACATGGATTTGAACTCATTGACATGGATTTGAGACTGACTTATGACAACACCTAGCTATGTGACCCAGTCAAGTCATGTTACCTCACAGTGCTCTAGGCTAGGTAACTCCCTGTGACTCCTGAGTTACAGAGAATATACCAGTCTGTTTTGTTAGAGGGTGATTCCTCACCTGGGACTTTTACATTCCAATAAAATCACAGGTTCAGTCTTTATCCATATTCCTCTCCTTAGTGATTGTGTAGCTTCTATTTGATCATGTACTCAACCATAATAGTTTTATGCTCATGTAGCATCATTTACTCAAAGCATAAATTAGAGGGAATATTGATGAAAATTCTTTAACTAGCACTTGATTATCTTGATTAGAAAAGGAATAAAGAAATTCCAGTTTCTTTCAAATGAGACTACACTTAATTAATGGAGAAAACTTCAGTCATTTGCAGGAACAATTTCATGTGTAAGAAGCAGCAAGGATAGAAGGTAGGCTCCTTGAGAGCAAGGTAGAATATTGAGAAGTGATGTTTGTTTGGAAGGCCTTGATTGTTAAGGTTAGCTTAATAGATAAAGTACATTACGAAGAATAGCAATGACTGGGCCCTGCCCATTGTAGCTGCTTACTAAATGTTAAATTCAGTAGTGGCAATAGAAAGTTACTGTGGTTGTTCTCAGAGTGAATTATGTAATGAAAATGGTCTTTGAGGAAGAGTGTTCTATAAGTTGTTTAAAGAGTGGTATAGAGGCAGGAAGAAGAACTAGATGGCTAGTCTTTTAATAGAAAGTTGGAACCTGAAGCTAGATGGTAGCTATGGAAGAGAAGAGAAATTGTGAGATTTTTAACGCTCTATAATGGAGCAAAAGATTCTAGGGTCAAAGATAGTAATAGTTAAATCGATTAACTAAAGGGTAGAGATTTTGAATTTTTGTTAATTCTACCTACATAATGTACTTCAGTAGAGTAAAATGTTTATTTAAAGACTGTCATCTTAAAAGGTATTTCCCATGGGTATGTCAAAATTATATTAGGCAAAGAATAAAACAGATAAATATGTTTGATGTAGGTGTTCACCACTGTTAATGGAGATGGTCTGGTACATATTTCAAGTTGATGAAATCATATGCTTGATGATCCTCCTCTTTGTAGATGAAGTTGTGCTGATTTCATCAAGCCCTAGAATATTTGGGGGCCTTCTGGATGAAATCCATAATCAGTCAAAGGGGTTTGGTCTAACATCCACTCAGAAACACCAACTGAGTGACCTCACACATTGACAAGGTGACAAAAGATGAAAAAAGCAAATTTTGCTCAGCTCATCATTCATGTGTAAGTATAGGTTTTCCCCAAGGCTCTGTCATAGGCTTCCTTATCTTTTTTCTCTATACTCCTGTTGGGTAACTTTCTGAACTCCTATAGATTTAATTATTATCTCTATGCAGGTAATTCCCAGCTCTCTGTATCTCCAGTGTTAGTCTTTCCTCTGAGCAGCAGTCCTTCATCACTGTCTAATGGACATTTTAAACTGAACTTCGCAAAGACATTTCAAGCTCAGCACAGCCAAAACAGAACTCACTATCTTTTATCCCCAAACCTACCCCTCTACCAAACTTAACCTATTTCTGTTGTCTCTCCTAATAAAATATAAACTCCTTGAGATCAGGATTGTTTAATTTTTTTTTCTATCCCTAGTGCCTGGCATAAAGTAAGTGCTTAATAAATATTTATTGATTGATGCACTTTTTTCCAATAGCCTTTAAGGGTAGATAATACAAATAGAATTCCATTTTCATAGTGAGTAAACTGAAGCAGAGAGAAATGAAGGGATTTCCCCAGTATCACACTGCCAGTGCTGTCACTGAGATGCCAACCTAGATGCCTTGGGGGGCTTATTTGTCACGCTCTAAGTGACTGTAGGTCCAGTATTTGTTCTGATATATCATGTGCCTAACTGGATCATTGTTTTATCATCTGTAAAATGAGTTTGGAATATATAATCTCTGAGGTTCCTTTTAGCTTTAAACTTTTCAAAGACAGCACAGATAGTGCAGAAAGAACTGCCTCAGAGTCAAGAAAACCTGGATTCAAATCCTGCCTCTAACACATACTATCTGTGACCCTGGGGATTTCACTTAAACTCTCCATGCTCTCACTCAAATTTACAACACAGTAAGTTGCAGAATTGTTGATCCTCATTGGTACAGGGTGTTTGCTCAAGACTACCCTACATCAATGAAATTACAAATTTGGTTAAAAATACCATGATACCCTATTGGTGGAGTTGTGAACTGATTCAACCATTCTGGAGAGCAATTTCTATGCCTAAAGGGCTATAAAACTGTGCATATCTATTGTGTCATTTTTGAGTCATCCAGTTCCCTAGTTTTTTAACCCTGAAATACATTTTTCCTTTCAGGCTAGAAACTCTGTAAGGATAAGGGATTGTCTTATCTGAACTTTGCACAGATTAAGGGCTTAACAAGTATTTATTGAATTGGGGGGAAAAAGATTTTTCAAGTGGACTTTCTGTGACAAGCATCTTAGGTTCATAGTCATGAGAAATGAATTCTTTTAATAACAGGTAAAATTACCCTAGTTACAGTTAACCATTGTTTGAATGAGGTAGCATAGTACATTTGAAAGAGTGCTGAATTTGGAGTCCAAAAATCAAATTCCAGCTCTGCTGCTTACCACATAACCTTGAGAATATTCAATACTCTGGGTTTCACCTTCTTAATCCATAAAATGAAGAGGTTGGACTAGATGACCTGTAAGTTTCCTTCATGCTCTAGGTCTATAATTCTGTGACTACACGAATCCAATTGAGTATCAGTAGAACAGTAGAACTTAACTGTTCTAAGAATTCTTGTTTTATGGAATGTTATGGAACAATAAGCAGCACAAAAAGTGGGAATATCAGAACCACAAGAATCAAAATTAGAAGGAACTTGTTTCCCTGAAGTCCCAACTCAAATCCCCCCTTCTGGAAGCTTTTACTGGACAACCCCCTCTCCCACCCCCTCATCCCCAGCTGCTAGTGCTTTCCCTCTGAAATTACTTCCCATTTAACTGTTGATGTTTATTTGGATGTTTACATATACGTACACATATGTACATATTTTATGTTTTTAACTCTTTATATATTGTCTCCCTCATTAGTGTTTGAACTCTTTGAGAGTAGGGACTATTTTTGCCTGTCTTTGTATCCTCAATAGCACAATGTGTCTGGCACAGAGTAAGCACTTACTCATTTATTTTTTTTTATTTGTCTATTTCTAAACTCTTTTCTGTGCAAGAATTACCTCGATAACATCCTTGACAAGTGGTCATCAATTCAGCCTTTGGCTTAAAGATGCCCTCTGAATGGGAACCCATTGACTCCTGAAGCAATTTTTTTGGATAGGAAGTTTCTCATAATGTCAAGCTTAAATTTTCACCCCCAGAGTCAGGCCAAATAAGGGTAATCCTTTTACATGACAGCCCTTCAAGTATTTAGGTACAGCCACTGATATACCCTCTATTTTATCTAGACTAAATATCACCAATTCCTTCAACCAGTCTAGATATGGCATGGACTTTTAACTATCCTGCTTGCCCTCCTTTGAACTCTCTTCATTTTATCAATCTCTTTACTAAACTGTGGCTTCCAGAAAAGAACCAAATTCTCTTTATGTGTTTTGACCAGAACAGACTTCTGTCTGTCAGAGTTGGGAGTTGAACCTTTTTTTCCTGCCCCTTAGGCCATCTCTATTCCCATTATACCATACTTCATATTAATTAAAAGTACCACAGAGAAAGATTTTAAACCAGATTTTCTTTTCTGATACAGTTACTAAATTGATAGATCAAAAGAATACCATTAGGAAATATTAATATAGATGTAGATATGTAGTACATTTGGATTTCAGCAAGGGATTTGACAGTCTCATAATATCTTCAGACAAGATATAAAACGTAGGCTGAAGGATAGCATACAGTTAAGAGGATTTGGAACTGGTTGAATGATCAGATCCAAGTAATGATTAATGAATCTGTCAACATAGAGCCATTTTGTTTTTTGTTTGTTTCATGAGTTGCCATGACCCATAAAGAATTCTTCCGAGAGCAACCAGTCTCCTGATGAAGACCCTCTCTGTACTTCGACACTCTTCTTAGTAAGTACTTGATCCTTAGAAACAGTTTGTTGCCCAGACCAAAAAATAATCATGCAAGAGAAGCAGTATAAAGGACTTTAGCAGAAAGATGTATAACCAAAAAAGGAAGTGGGCTGATCATGTATCAGTACTAAGAATAAACAATATGTATCCCACTGCTATCCATACCAATGAATAGGTCCAGATTCAGAGATCTAAATCTAGAGATTTTCCCCTAAAATGTTAATTAAATCCCTGTAGTGGATTTATGAGAGAGCATGATAAAGGGTCACATAGGATGAGAAGACATAGATGGGTTACAGTCAGTGCTTCTGGAGGGAATGAATATCCATATTGATGGGATTACTTTCATTTAAGCACTAAAGTAAACTTGAAGTGATATTAATAGTGAAGATGTGCGCTAGGAAATAATATGTCTTTGGTTCTTTTCTCCTCAACGTTTTTTATCTATGACCTGAATGATGAGGCATAAATAGCATGGGTATCTATTTTGTGCATTGTGCAAACCTGGAAGTGATATAGGCAACAGAATGAAGATCCAGAAAGATCTTACCAGGTTAGAGTATTGACTCAAATCTAATACAATAAAATTTAATTTTTAAAAATGATACCAGTAAAAATTTTAAAAGTCAAAAAAAGGTCATAATAAACTCACTTTAAAAAAAGAAAAACACCGTGGTTTACTACACTTGGAAGCACAGCAGAATGCTATAGATATTCCTAGATAACAACATAGACATTTAAACAAAACTTTCATCCAATCCTTCTGGATAAAAGTAGGAAAGTGTGGACTAGAAAAGAAGACATAGGGCAGGAGTTATTTAAATTTTTTAGTGCTGTGAAACCATTTTGCAGTCTGTTGAAGACTGTGAACCCCATCTCAGAAAAAAAAATACGTAAGTATACAAAGAAAATTAATTATACAGAAGTAAAGATATAATTTTTGTTTCCCATCGAAGTTCATGGACCCCTTGAAATATTTCCATGGCTGCCAGTGGACCTCAGGTTAAGAATACCCAAGTTAGGGGGAATTTGAAACTATTTAACTAGACCCAAAGGTGGTGATTAATGTGTTAATGCCAATTTGAATAGAGAGTCTCTAATGGAGTCCCTCATGGGGGGACCCTGTTCTTATCAACATTTTAATGAATGATTCGTGTAAAAGCATAGGTGATATGCTTGTCACATTTGAAGATGATGCAGATATGGGAGGGACAACTAACACATTAATTAAAAGAATCAGTATCCAAAACCATCTCAACAAGTTAAAGATGGCCAGTTCCACTAAGAAGATGAAATTTAATAGAGATTACTTACTGCTACTAGAAAGGGTGTGTTAGCCTCCTTTACCATCCTTATTACTGCAGATCAAAATAACCCTCCCTGGCTGCTACTCTACTATATGGATTGTCACCCCTATCAGAATATAAGCTCCTTACAGGGATCTATTTCTGATTCTGTTTTTGTATCCCTACTGCATACATTGTGCTTGGCACATAGTGCTTAATAAATGCTTTTTCATTTAAAAATGTGAAGTTCCCTGGTTTTCTGATTCAGAAAAATCAACTGAACAAATACGAATTGGGGGAGGTATAATTTGAACGATTTTTTTTTTGTGAAAAAAGATGTGGTAGTTTTAATAGATTTCAAGCTCAATATTAGTTTCCTCCTTCCCCTGACCTTTCTTCCTCCCTTCCCAAATTAGTTACTAGTTCTAGTTCTTTTCCACCATAAAAAGGGCTACTGTAAATATTTTTAAATGTAGCAGTCCTTTTCTTCTTTCTTTGATCTTTTTGAGGGCATATAGCTATTAACATTATTACTACTATGCCAAAGACTTTAATAAATTTAGGTCCAAATGTTTTCCAGAGTGACTAGACCAGTTCTCAACTCCACCAGTAGTGCATACCTGTTTTACCACAACCCTCTAGCATTTGTCATTTTCCTTTTTTGTTATCTTTGCCAGGCTTATGAGTTTGAGGTAGTATCTCAGATTTCCTTTAATTTGCATTTCTGTAATTCCTAATATTTTAGAACTTTTTTAAATATGGTTATTGATAGCTTGGATTTCTTCTTCAGGAAAATGCTTCTTCATATCCTTTGACCATTTAGCAATTAGGGAATGGCTCTTATTCTTAAAATTTTGACTCAGTTCCCTCTGTGTCTTAGAAATGAGACTTTTATTAGAGAAACTTGCTACAAAGATTCCCCTGCCCCGTTTTCTGAACAAAACCTACATTGGTTTTGTTTGCAAAAGCATTTTTTAATTTTATATAATCAAAATTTAATTTTATGGAATTTAAAATCATCTGTTTTACCTTCTGTAAAATTCTCCATCTCGTTTGGTCATGAACTCTTTCCTATCCATAGATCTGACTGATAATGTCTTTCTTTCTTACCCTACTGATTTGTTTATGGTATCATCTAAGTAATGTACCCATTTGGAACTTGTCTTGGCATATGGTATCATGTGTTGGTCTCGACTTAGTTTTTGCCATACTCCTTTCCAGTTTTCCAAATAGTTTTTGTTGAATAATGAATTCTTACCCCCGTAGCTGGGAAATTTGGATTTATCAAACCTTAGCCTATTGTGTTCATTTGCTTCTGTGTACTGTGTACCTAATCTGTTCTGCTGATCAACATGTCTCTGTTCCTTTCCAGTACCAAATTGCTTTGACTGTTAGGACTTAGTAGTATAGTTTGAGAGCTGGTACTGCTAGCCTTTACTTTCTTTCTGCTTTTTAAAATTAATTCCCTTGATATTCTTGACATTTTGTTCTTCCAAATGAATTTTGTTATTTTTTTTCTAGCTTTATAAAGTAAACCTTTGGTAGTATGATTGGTATGGCATTGAATAAGTAAATTAATGTAAGTAGTGTTGTCATTTTTATCATATTGGCTCATCATACCTGTGAACAATTAATATTTCTCCACTTATTTAGTTGTCTTTATATGTGTAATGAGTATTTTGTAATTGTGCTCATATAGTTTTTGTTGTCTTGGCAGTTACGCTCTGTGTCCACCATTTTATACTGTCTATAATTATTTTAGATGGAATTTCTCTCTCTTCCTGCTGGATTTTGTTGGTAATAATATAGAAATGCTGATGATTTGTGTGGATTTATGCTCTGCAATTTTGATTTAAAGTTAATCTTTTTTTCAATTCTTTAGTTGATGCTAAAGGGTTCCCTAAATAAAACATCATATCTGCAAAAAGTGATAATTTTGTTTCCTCTTTGCCTGTACTTAGTCCTTCAATTTCTTTTTCTTGTCTTATTGCTACAGCTAGCATTTCTAGCACTATATTGAATAGTAATGGTTGATAATGGACATTTTTGCTTTACCCTTGACTTTATTGGAAAGGTCTCTAGCTTATCTCCATTGCATGTAATATTGGCTCTTGAATTTAGATAGCTGTTTATTCCTATGCTTTGTGTTTTGTTTTGTTTTTTAAACAGGAATGGGTGTTGTATCTTGTCAAAAGCTTTTTCAACATTGATTGCTATAATCATATGATTTTTGTTGGTTTTATTATCAATACTGTCCATTATGTTTTTACAGTTTTTGTAATACCAGCCCTGACTTCCTGGCATAAATCCAGCCAGGTAATAGTGTTTAATCTTTGTGGTATGATGCTGATATTTTATTTGCTTGCCAATGGTTTATTTAAACTTTTTTGAATCAATATTCATTAGGGATATTGGTCTATAGTTTGTTTTTGTTTTTTCCCCTTCTGTTTTGACTCTCCCTAGTTTAGGTATTAAAGTCACATTTCTATCGTAAAAGAAATTTGGCAGAACTTCTTTTCTTATTTTTTCCAATAGTTTATCTCCTATTAGAATTAATTATTCATTAAATATTCCATAAAATTTGCTTGTGAATCCATCTAGTCTTAGGATTTTTTATTTTGGGAATTCACTAAAGGCTTTTTCAATTTCTTTTTCCTAAGATAGGGTTTTTTAAGTAGGTGTTTGTGTTCTGTTAAGTTGGGTAATTTATAGTTTTATAAATATTCATCCCGTTGATTTAGATTGTCAGTTTAATTGGCATATAGTTTGGCAAAATCACTTTCTTTTGTATCTTCTTTATTGACTGTGAATTCTCCTTTTTCATTTTCCATATTGGCAAGTTGGTTTTCTTCTTTGTTTTTCTCTTTTAAATCAAGTTAGCTAATGGCTTATCTATTCCATTTGCTCCTCCCTTCCCCCAACAGTTCCTGATTTTACTTATTCAAATTTTTTTTTGCTTTCAGTTTTGTTAGTCTCCTTTAACTTTCAGGATTTCTGTTTTGGTGTTTAATTGAGGTTTTAATTTACTGATTTTTCTAGTTTTTAAGTAGCATGCCCCTTTTGGTTGCTCTTTAGTTTTTAGTTACTCTTTTTGTTAAGTTACTCTTTTAGTTTTTGCTCTTTTGTTTGCTCTTTCTCCCTTTTATTGATAAAATTGTTTAGAGATGCATATTTTTCATTAAGTACTGCTTTGGCCACATCCCCACAATTTTGATACATTGTCTCTTTTATTATCAATATCTTTAATGAAATAATTTTTCTTATTATTTGTTCTTTGATGCACCCATTCTTTAGGATTAAATTATTTAGTCTCCATTTAACTTTTAATCTTTGCATTGTAGTTAGAAAAAAGATTAATTAATATTTCTGCTTCTACATTTTTTTGGGAAATTTTATGCCCTAAATACATGGTTAGTTTTTGTGAAGGTACCATGCACAGCTGAGAAACAAATATGCTCCTTTCTATTTCTATTTAATATTCTCCAGAGGTCTGTCATATCTAACTTTTCTAAAATCCTATTCAAGACCTCATTTCTCTTTTGGTTAGAGTTATCTAGGTCTAAGAGGGGATAAATTGAGGTTCCTCATGATTATAGCTAGAAATTTCTGTCTGTTTCTTCCTTCAAGTCATTTAACTTTTCCTATAAGAATTTAGGTATACACTCATCATGTCATAATAACAAATACTATTTTTATTTTAAAAAATTTTCCATGTAAAATCCTCTAATATCTTTTCCTGTCTTATTATAATGGCTAGTATTTTTAAAACCATGTTAAATAAAAGGGCCAAGGGTTTACATTCTTACCTTTGTTACCTCTTCTTAACAGGAATGCTTCTAATTCTCCATTTCATATTGTGTTGGCTCTTAATGCAGTTTCAGTTATGTTGATGAAAAGTTTTTCCTCATCTATTCCTTTCAGGGTTTTATTACTGTGGGATTTAATAAAAGACTTTTAAAATTGATTTGCTTGTGTACATATTTTATAATGTTGATAGTTCAATCTTGATATTCGTATAATATTTATTTAGGGACAGCTGAGTGGCACAGTGTATAGAGTGCTAGGTCTGGAGTCAGGAAGGAGGGTTCAAATCCAGCCTCAAACACACACTAGCTGTGTAACCCTGGGCAAGTCACTTAACTTCTGTCTGCCTCAGTTTCCTCAATTGTAAAATGAGGATAATACTAGCACCCCTCCCAAATGAGATAATAATTGTAAAGTGCTTAGCACAGTACCTGGAACTTAGAGTAAGCTGTATATAAATATTAGTTATTATTTTGATTTTTATTATGTGATTGCAGAAAACTGGAAGCAACCTTAAAGTTCAACAATAAGGACAAGTTTAAATCATGGTACATTAATATAATTGAATTCTTTAATACAATTAATACAGGAAGGTGTAAGGAAAACAAATCTGGAAAACCTCTATGAAATAATGAAAAATGAAAGAAAATAGAACTAGAAAAAAATGGTGTATACATCAACTACAGTTAGATGAGAAAAAAGTAAATGAGAATAAAAAAGATGAAAGAGGGGGCAGAGCCGAGATGGCAGAGTAAAAGCAGTGACTTGCTTGAGCTCTCCCCCGAACCCCTCCAAATACTTGTAAAAAATGACTCTAAACAAATTTTTTTCTTCTAAATTTTTATTTTTAACATGTGTTTTTAAAACTTTGGGTTACAAATTTTCTCCCTCCCTCCCTCCCCACCCACCCTCATTGAAAAGGCAAGTATCAGGGGAAGCTAGGTGGCGCAGTGGATAGAGCACCGGCCCTGAAGTCAGGAAGACCTGAGTTCAAATCTGGCATCACACCAAACACTTGACACTTACTAGTGTGACCCTGGGCAAGTCACTTAACCCCAATTGCCTAAAAAATAAAAAACACAAAAAACAAACATATGAAAAAAAAAAGAAAATGCAAGTGTCTTGGTACAGGTTATAGATGTGTAGTCATGCAAAACACTTCCATAGTAGTCCTGTTGTGAAAAACTAAGTATATTTCCCTTCATCCTGTCCTACCCCCCATTTATTCTATTCTCTCTTTTGCCCCTGTCCCTCCTCAGAAGTGTTTGCTTTTGATTATCTCCTCCCCTAATCTGCCCTCCCCTCTATCAACCCCTGTTCTCTTGTCCCCTTTCCACCTTATTTTCCTGTAGGGTAAGATAGATTTCCATACCCAATTGTGTATGTTATTCCCTCCTTAAGCCAAATATATGAGAATAAGATTCACTCATTCCCTCTCACTTTCCCCCATTTCCCCTCCATTGTAAAAGTCTTTTCTTTTCTGTTTCATGTGAGTTAATTTACCCCATTCTACTTCTTCCTTTTTCCTTCTCCCAGTATAATCCTCTCTCACCCCTTAATTTTATTTTCCAGATATCACCCCTTCATCTTCAACTCATCCTGTGCCCTCTATCTATCAATACAAACATATCATTTTTTCCCTCCCACTACCCTAATGCTGACAAAGGATTCTTGAGTTACAGATGTCATCTTTCCCTGCAGGAATGTAAACAGTTCAACCTTAATAAGTCTCTTATGATTTCTCTTTCCTGTTTACCTCTTCCATGTTTCACTTGAGTCTTGTATTTGAAAATCAGATTTTCTGTTTAGCTCTGGTCTTTTCCTCAGGAATGCTTGAAAGTCCCTTATTTCATTGAATGGCCTGAAGGATTTTTTTACCCTGAAGGATTATACTCACTTTTGCTGGGTAGGTGATTCTTGGTTGTTATCCTATCTCCTTTGCCCTCTGGAATATCATACTCCATGCCCTCCAGTCCCTTAATGTAGAAGCTGCTAAATCTTGTGTTATCCTGATTGTGTTTCCACAATACTTGAATTGTTTCTTTCTGGCTGCTTGTAATATTTTTTCCTTGACCTGGGAACTCTGGAATTTGGCTACAATATTCCTAAGGGGTTTCCATTTGGGGATCTCTTTCAGGAGGTGATCAGTGGATTCTTTCAGTTTCTATTTTGCCGTCTGGTTCTAAAATATCAGGGCAGTTTTCCTTGATAATTTCTTGAAAGATGATGTCTAGGCTCTTTTTTTGATCTTGGCTTTCAGATAGTCCAGTAATTTTTAAGTTCTCTCTCCTGGATCTATTTTCCGGGTTAGTTGTTTTTCCAGTGAGATATTTCACATTCTCTTCTATTTTTTCATTCTTTTGGATTAGTTTTACAATGCCTTGATTTCTCAAATAGTCACTAGTTTCCAATTGCTCCATTCTAATTTTTAAGAAAGTATTTTCTTCAGTAAGCTTTTGTACTTCCTTTTCCTTTTGGCCAGTTTTGCTATTTAGGGCATTCTTCTCCTCATTGGCTTTTTGGACCTCTTTTGCCATTTGGGTTAGGCTATTTTTTAAGGTGTTATTTTCTTCAGTATTTTTTTTGGGTCTCCTTTAGCATCACTCTCAGTTTTTCCTCTGCTTTTCTTACTTGCTTCTCAGAATCCTTTTTCAGATCTTCCATGGCCTGGGACCAATTCATATTTTTCTTGGAGGCTTTGGATGTAGGAGCTTTGGCTTCGTTGTCTTCTTCTGGTTGTATGTTTTGATCTTCTTTGTCACCAAAGTAAGATAATATAGTCTGACTCTTTTTGTGCTGCTTGTTCATGATCTCAACCAATTACTTGAGTTATAGACTCTTTGTTAAGGTAGGAGTCTATTTCCAGTGTGGAGAATGTACTGTCCCAAGCTTCAGGGGTTTTGTACAGATGTTTTCAGAGATACTTCTAGGGACCTATAAATTTTCAGTTCTTCCAAGATGCTTCCAAGATCAAGGGTGAGGTATTTACTCCTTTCCTGGCCTGTGCTCTGGTCTATGAGTGACCATAAACACTCTTTTCTGTTCTTGGAACTGTGAGGAGGATTCTTTTTCCACAGCCACTACAACCTCCACCAGACCAGCACTCCTCCTCACCCCAGGACCGCCACCCAGAACTGTGACTCAGATCCAAGCATGGGCAAAGCAAGAGAATCCTGTACCAGCAGAGAGATTCCTGCAATCCCCCTCTAATCAGCTACTCGATTCCCCCTTAGTCTGTAGGCCTAAAACTCAGGAGGCAGCCTGCACCCCAGGGCCAAGCTCAGGGAATGGGCCTGAGACCCTACCGTGCTTCTCTCTCACCAGAGAAATAGACTTTTCCCACTGACTTGCTAAGTTGTCTTTGGCGTTCATGGGTTGGAAAGTCTGGAATCCACCACAGCTGCCTGTGATTCAGTCCTCTGAGGCCTGCTTCAGGTTTGCTGCGGCCTGAGTGCCCATGCTGAACTGTGCTTCTCTCCCATCCTGGTGAGATATACCTTTCCAATCAACCATCCAGACTGTCTTGGGCTGGAAGTTTGTTTCACTCTGTCTTTTTGTGGGTTCTGCTGCTTTAGAATTTGTTTAGAGCCATTTTTATAGGGGGAAGAGCTCAAGCAAGTCACTGCTTTTACTCTGCCATCTTCTCTTCTTTTCTTTCTGTAAACAAATTTTAGAGCAGCAGAACCCACAAAAAGACAGAGTGAAACAAATTTCCAACCCAAGACAACCTGGATGGTCAATGGGAAAGTTCTGTTGTGCCAGGCTGGGAGAGAAGCATAATTCAGTGTGGGCTGTGCCGGCAAAGACCAGGACTCAGAAACCCAGAGTAGGCCCCAGGAGACCGAATCACGGGGAGCTGTGGCGGCTTCCACATTTCTCAACCCACAAATGCCAAAGACAACTTGGAAGGTCAGTAGGAAAGATCTGTTGGACCTTGGTGAGAGAGGAACGTGGTCCAGCACTGGTCCTCGTGCACCCCAGGGTGGTGGCCACAGCGGCAGCAGTTTCTTCTGGAGCTCTTGGCTCACAGCGGTGGGGAGATCAAGCAGCTGATCAGAGGGAGATTGCAGGGATCTCTTTGCTGGTGGTGAGACAGGATTCTCTTGTTTTGCCCATGCTTGGATCTGAGTCCCAGTCCTGGGTGGCAGTCCTGGGGCGAGGAGGAGCACTGGCATAGTAGAGCTTGTGGCAGCAGTGGAGAGGGAACCCTCCTCTCATTTCCAGGGCAGAAAAGAGTGCTTGTGGTCACTCGTAGATCAGAGTACAGGCCAGGAGAGGAGTAAACACCTCTCCTTAGAACATACCACCTTGGAAGAATTGAAAACTCACAGGTCCCTAGAAGTATCTCCAAAAACAGCTGCACAAAACCCTTTAAGCTTGGGACAGGACACCCTCCACACTGGAAGCAGAGCCTACCTTAACAAAGAATTAAAAAGTCAAGTGATTGGCTGGGAAGATGAACAAGCAGAGGAAAAAAAAGAATCTTACTTTGATGACAAAGAAGATCAAAACATATAACCAGAAGAAGACAACAAAGTCAAAGCTCCTACATCCAAAGCCCCCAAGAAATATATGAATTGGTCTCAGATCATAGAAGAGCTCAAAAAGGATTTTGAAAATCAAGTAAGAGAGGTAGAGGAAAAATTAGGAAGAGAAATGAGAGTGATACAAAAAAATCATGAAAAACAAGCCAACAGCTTGCTAAAGGAGACCCAAAAAAATGCTGAAGAAAATAACACCTTAAAAAATAGACTACAGGGGCAGCTAGGTGGTGGAGTGGATGGAGCACTGGCCCTGGAGTCAGGAGGACCTGAGTTCATATCCGGCCTCAGACACATAAACACTTAATAGCTGTGTGACCCTGGGCACTTACCCCCATCGCCTAGCCAAAAAAAAAATAGACTATACCAAATTACAAAAGAGGTCCAAAAAGCCAGTGAGAAGAAGAATGCCTTAAAAAGCAAATTAAACAAATGGAGAAGGAGGTCTAAAAGATCACCAAGGAATTCCTTAAAAATTAAAATGGAGCAAATGGAAGCTAATGAGTCTATGAGAAATCAAGAAATTATAAAACAAAACCAAAAGAATGAAAAAATAGAAGACAATGTGAAATATCTCATTGGAAAAAACAACTGACCTGGAAAATAGATCCAGCAGAGATAACTTAAAAATTGTTGGACTACCTGAAAGCCACGATAAAAAAAAAAAGAACCTAGACATCATCTTTCAAGAAATTATTGAGGAATACTGCCCTGATATTCTAGAACCAGAGGGTAAAATAGAAATTGAAAGAATCCACTGGTCACCTGATGAAAGAGATCCTAAAAGGAAAACTCCCAGGAATATTATAGCCAAATTCCAGAGTTCCCAGGTCAAGGAGAAAATATTACAAGTAGCCAGAAAGAAACAATTCAAGTATTGTAGAAACACAGTCAGGATAACACAAGGTTTAGCAGCTTCAACATTAAGGGATCTGAGGGCTTAGAATTTGATATTCCAGAGGTCAAAGGAGCTAGAATTAAAACCAAGAAATCACCTACCCAGCAAAACTGAGTGTAATAAATGCAGGGAAAAAATTGATATTGAATGATGTAGAGGAATTTAATGCATTCTTGAGAAGCCAGAGGTAAATAGAAAAATTGACTTTCAAATATAAGACTCAAGAGAAGAGTGAAAAGGTGAACAGGAAAGAGAAATGTAAGGGATTATTAAAATTGAACTGTTTACATTCCTACATGAAAAATGATATCTGTAACTCATGAGACTTTTCTCATTATTAGGTTAGTTGGAGTGAATGTATATAGACAGAGGGCACAGAGTGAGTTGAATATGAAGGAATGATACCTAAAAAAGAAAATTAAGGGATGAGAGAGGAATGTACTGGGAGAAGGAAAAAGGGAGCAGTAGAATAGAGTAAGTTATCTCATATGAAAGAGGCAAGAAAAAACTTTTATAGTGGAGAGGAAGAGGGGGGAGGTGAGAAGTAATGCATGAATGTTACTCTCATTGGATTTGGCTTAAGGAGGGAATAACATACATACCCAATTGGGTATGGAAATCTGTCTTACCCTACACGAATGTAGGTAGATAGAAGGGAGGGAAGATTTGGGGAGGGGGTAATCAGAAGCAAACGCTTTTGAGAAGGGATAGGGACAAAAGAAAGAATAGAATAAATGGGGGTGGGATAAGATGGAGGGAAATATAGTTAGCCTTTCATGCCATGACAATTATGGAAGTGTTTTGCGTGACTGCACATATATAGCCGAATTGCTTGCCTTCTCAATGAGGGTAGGTGGGGAGGGAAGAGGGGAAAGAATTTGAAACTCAGAGTTTTAGAAATGAATGTTAGAAATTGTTTCTGCATGCAACTGGGAAATGAGATACACAGGCAAAGGGTTATAGAAATCTATCTTTCCCTACAGGAAAATACAAGGGGAAGGAGATAAGAGAAGAGGGGACAGTTATAGAAGGGAGAACAGATTGGGTGAAGGGGGAATCAGAATGCAGGCTGTCATGGGGTGGGGGAGGGAAGGGATGGGGATAAAATTTGGAACTCAAAATCTTGTGGAACTAAATGTTGAAAACTAAAAATAAACAAATAAATTTAAAAAAAGATGAAAGTACTGATGGGGACTTGGAGAAAGTGGTTTAAATAGCATTGGTGCTTTTAAAATTAAAACTCTTTAACAAATATAAATAGCTACTAAACAGGACTACTTGTGATTTTCAATTTCTAATGAAACATTTTAAAAAGAAAAAATTTGTTGCTATTATAATTTCTCTATTTTGTTTTTACTTTATCATTGTATTCATAGTATTTTACTTTTCCTTTTTAGATATTTCTATACTGATTTGACCAGTGCTAAACAAACTAAGGAATTAAATCTGGTCACAACCAACTGATATTTACAACTGTGACTCAGCTTTTAGGTAATTGTTTTTATTTGTCATTTTTTGTGTGTTTGCCTGATTGTTGAGATAAGAATAAAAGTGTGAAGGTTTCCAGATAACCATGCAAAAAATGTTTCTAGTTGTATTACTAGTGGAATTTTTACATTAAGGCCTCATTCTTATCTGGTGTTGCTGAAAACCAATAGTTAAAAATTAGGAGCATAAAGGGTTGCATATGAATAGTAGGAGAATTAGCTTTAGCTAGAACACCCACAGCCCCTCATGATTATTTCCATCTCTGATTGGTCATTCTGAGAAAAGTAAGAATAAAAGTTCAAAGCCCGTTAATGTTCACTGCTGTATTACATTACACAGGGACGTTTACTGCATTATATGCTATTTCCAAGCTCCACAGCTGTGGATTTCATAAATCTTTTACCTCCGGAGTTTGGGGCTTAGCTACACTTAGTTATATATTAGAATACAAATTAAGCTGGCTTAATAACATGGTAATTGAGGGGTAAGCCAAATGTCTCTGCCTCTGTTTTATCTAGTGAGGCTTCTGACTTCTTTCTAGTTACTCAAACTTTAGAGCCCAGATTTATCTATACTCAGAGAACAATCAATCTATCAGCAAGCGTTTATTAAGCATTTAGTGTGTTCTAAACACTCTTCTAAGCCCTAAGAATAGAAAGGAAAACAAAAACAAAAAAAGTTCCTGCCTTCATGGAGCTTATATTCTCACAGTAGTAACAACATATAAATAAATCTAAAAGTACTTACAAAATAAATTCTGGGTAGATGGCACTAGCAGCTGGGAGGAACTCTTGCAAAAGGTGGCCCTTGAACTGAGTCTTTTTTATTATTATTTATTTATTTTTAGTTTTTAACATATACTTTTATAAGATTGTGAGTTCTAAATTTTCCCCCCTCCCTTCTTTCTCCCCTCCCCAAGACAGCATGCAATCTGATATGAGCTATAAATATGCAATCATATTAAATATTTCTACATTAGTCATGTTGTGAAAGAAAAATTGGAACAAAAGGGAAAAACCACGAGAAGGAAAAAACAACAACTAAAAAAAGGGAGAGAAAATATTATGCTTCGATCTACATTCATACTCCATAGTTCTTTATCTGGATGTGGATAGCATTTTCTGTCATCAGTCTTTTGGAATTGTCTTAAATCAATGCATTGCTGAGAAGAGTTAAGTCTGTCAAAGTTGGTCATTGCACAATGTTGCTGTTACTGTGTACAATGTTTAATTGAGTCTTAAAGGATGCCAGGACCCCTGAGACTCATAAAGTGAATAGAGAGCATTCCAGGAATGGAAGATACCAGTGCAAAATGCACTGAGAAAGAGATAAAGATTATATGATAGGAACAGCAAATAGACATGGAAGGGAATAATGTATAAGAACACTGGAAATATGATTAGGAAAGGGCCATATTGTAAATAGTTTTAAATGCCAAATAGGCCATTTGATTTGAAATCTCTCTTTTTGTCATCTCCCACTCTCTCCTTCTTTCCCTTAGTCTCTGACAAGAAGGTGGCCCTTCTTGCCAACACCAGCTCTTGTTGGTGTATCCTTGATCTCATCTGCTTCTTTCTTCAGCAGATTACAAGTTCAGTCATCCCTTTTTCTAATCTTTGAACTCTTCCTATCGGTTTTTTCTTATCTACTGGGCCTTCAGAAATGCCCAACTTTCAGACCAAACACTTGAGTGACACTTACCAGCTGTGTGACCCTAGGCAAGTCACTTAACCCCAATTGCCTAAAAAAAAAATGCCCAACTGTCCTCAAACTTTAAAAAGTCTTCACTAGGTTTTACTATTCCTTTAAGCCATCCTCCTATATCTCTTCTCCCTTCCTCAGGCAGACTCCTCAGGAATTTATCTGAGCTCACTGCCTCCACTTCTCCTTTCATGTGCTCCTCCATACTTTGCAGTTTGGCTTATGACCTCATCCCTCAACTGTAACTGCTCTTTCAAAAATTATCAACAATCTTTTACTTGCCAAGTCTTTTTTTTTTTTTTGAGTTCTCATTCTTCTTGACCAATCTGCTACATTGAAACTGCTCATCACCCTCTCCTCTTGAATAAGTTTTTTTTTCTCTGAGCTTTGCTCACTTTACTATTGTCTTGTCCTCCTCCTACTTGTCTAACCACCCTTCAGTCTCTTTGGTTGGTTCTTCATTCAGGTCACACCCCGTAACAATGGGTGTTCCCTAGGCCTCCTCCTCTTCTCTCTTTTCACTCTCTTGGCACTCTCATCAGCTCCAATTAATTTAATTATCATCTTATGCTATGATTCCCAGAGTGTAATTCCCTGACTCCTTGTTCTCCCTGATCATTTGTATCCAATCATTTGTCAAATTATATTATTTATACCTTCATAGATCTCTTTCATCTGACCACTCTTGCAGCTACCTCATTAGTTGTGGCCACCATCATATCTAGCCTAGAAAATTGCAATAGCCTCCTTATTGGTCTTCTTCCTTCAAGTATCATCCCATTCGAATCCACCCTTCACATTAATGCCAAAATGTTTTTCTTTAAGCCTAGATCCAACCATGTAATTCCCTTACTCAATAAACTCCTGTGTCTTCTTGTTCTCTATAGCATGAAATATAAATTCATCTGTTTAACTTTAAAGGCCCTTTACAACCTTGCCCAACCTGTCTTTCCAGCCTCGTACATTATTTTCACTCCTGCACAATTCTATTCAGCCAACCTGGCATTCTCTCTTTACCTCACGTACTACACATCACCTGTTGCTGTGCTTTTGCACTGACTTTTTCCCATGATTTTTTTCTTTACTTCATGGAATTCCTCTATTCAAGGCACAACTCAAACATCATCTTCTATATGAAACCTTTCCTATTTCCCTCAACTAATAGGAACTCTATTCAAATTACCTTGAATTTAATAACCTTGTGTTTGTATTTATTGTTATTGTATTTATTCTACATATATTTACATATGTGTTTATTATCTCCCTAATTTGATTATACTCTCCTTGCAAGTGGATATTGCTTCATTTATTGTATTTGTTTCTCTCGCACTTAGCACAGTGGCTGGCACAGAGTAGGGACCTAATACATGCTTGTTGATTCAAATTGATTTATATTTGACCCTAGAAATTATAGAAAGCTATTAGAGTTTTAGTAGCAGGTGACATGACATTGTCAGACCTTTAAGAAAATTAGTTTGGCAATTCTGTGGAATGTTGATGGAAGCATGGAGAGACTTGAGGCAAAGAATCTATTTAGAAGGTTTTTGTAATATTTCAGCTGAGAAGAGATGAGGGACTGAGTTAGGATGGTGGCTGTGTGAATGAAGATAAAGTATCAAATGTGAAAGATGTAGAGAGAGAAGTCATAAGATTTAACATCTGAATGGATATGTGGGGTAAGTGAGAGAAAGGAGTCAAGAATGATACTAAAGTTGTAAAGCAGGATGATTAGAAGTGTGGATGTGCCCTCAACAGTAATAGGGAAGTTCAAAAGTGGAGTGTGTGGTGAAAGATAATAAGTTCTGTTTTAGACATGTTGAGTTTGAGATAAAGCAGAGGGAAAGATATCCTGTGATAAAGAACATCATTCACTAGTGATGTTTTTGGTGGTTTACTTGCTTTACCCTGCCTCTGATTATAACTGTTTGCCTCCTTTTTCTCTTGGGTGATGTTCTTATATTTTTATATTCCTTCCCTTCTTCTGAACCTTTTCTTAGTCCTCACTGTGACCTCTAGTCACATTACTCTTCCCTAACTGATCACTCCCTATACAGGCTTTACTTTCCCCCCTTTACAATTTTGATCCCATTATACTTATTCAGTTCAACTATAATATTGACCTTTTGAATCCTTTGCCTTATTTGCCACTCATCCATTGCCAAATCCCAATCCCAAGTGACAACCACTATTTGTCTTCTCCACACTTAACTTGAATTCTTCTGTACAACAGTGGTGGAAATCACAGGACCATGTAGACTAGATTCACTACAAATACATTGTCCTATTTCAACTGAACTCTGTTGCTGCGTGGCAATTCTTTTATCCTTCCCTAATTACTTCTTTTTTATCCCTAGAATATCTCTTCTAAGTATTCTCTTCTCTATATCACTTGTCTTCTGACCTCCACTTCACCAAAAGACTACATGTCAAGAGATTTCTTCCCTTTTGTACATTTCAAAACCCCTCAATATCATGTCTTATTCTTGCTTTCTTTGCCCCAGTAGTCCTTATCCTTACCAGGACCAAACCATCTCATTGCGCCCTTGGTTCCATTTCCTTCTGTCTCTTAAAAACTTGCTCTTTCAATCAGCCTGAATCTTTTTTCCTAATTTTCAGTCTTTCTCTATTGCCATTGTTGTTGCTGTGTACAAACATATCTGGGTCTTTCCTTTCCTTCAAAAACTGTCAAGATAATCTACCTAAAGTACCAGAATGTAAGTGTCTCTGTACTGCTCAAGAATCTTTAGTGTTACCTATTGCCTTTTAGGAGAAAATTCATACTCTTAAGCATGGCATTTAAGGTCATTTGCAATTGGGTTCTACTTTACCTTTTCATATTTATATTCCATTACTCTTCTTCACAGAACTGAGGTCTATGCATACTGATGACCTACTTGGCTTCTTCAAACTCAGCATTCCATTCCCTTGTGCATGAAATGCATTCTCTTCTCACATCTGCCTCTGAGAATGACAAGCTTCCTTCAACTGTCAGATTATCCACCTCCTGTAGGAAGCCTTCCCTGATTTTCCTAGTTATTGTTCCTCCATCCTTAAATTATATGTACTTGCCTGTTTCCTTGTTATATCTTTACAACAATCTTCTTGAGGTGAAAACTATTTTTCAATTTTCCTTTTTATCCCTAGCACCTAGGACAGTACCCTTGCACACAGCAGATAATAAATATTTGGGTTGGCTCAGTACTGCCTGCTTATTTTTCTTTGTCTTTGCAGCTTCTGTGGACCCTGCTTTTCTGCCTAGACCTGTTATTCACTTGGTCATTATTATATTTACCCTTGCATTTCTAGACCTACAATATCTGAGATGTACATCCACTAATCTCAGCTTAGTAAGACTGCTGTTTCATGCCTTTCCTGCCCTGATTTGTGCTTCCTATCCAGACCCCCAAGATGAGACTCAGTGTGGAATCACATTTGGGTGTTTGTCATCAGTTTTTATATATGATATTTTAGATTGCAGAAAGAGTTAAATTATTCTTCAAAAAGTTCTAATGAATTTAGAATGTCAAGTCTAATATTTAATGTCATGTCTACAGACTTTTTTTGATCTGTCATACTTTAAAAAACATTAACACTTTTGCCTTTAGAATGCAAATAAAAAAACTATGATAAGGGGATGAATAGTTAGTCTCTAAGGCCTTTTCCAGCTCTAATTTATTTTTATTATAGTGAATTATGTTAAAAGCCTGGAGTTAATGATGTAGTTGATATGACTGTTTAAATCTGAAGTGTCAGAATACCAAAACAAGTGGAAGCATTGTTGAATGCAAGTAGGATGCTGGAGACTCATCAAGATACTTATCAATTAAAGGTAGTATTTGCATTCTTTATTGTGATTGTAACTATATATTGGGAATAGAAATATTTCTTTGGGAATGTATCTCTGAAATTATTCAAGAAGTCTTAGAAAAATTATTATAGATAAAATTTTTGCTTTCTGTTTCTTTTTTTTAAGGCAATTGGGATTAAGTGACTTGCCCAGGGTCACACAGGTAGTATCTGAGGCTGCTTTCTTTTTAAATAAAAAAATTATTGATACTCCTTTAAAAAAAATCACTGTCATACATCCCTCCTCCAAGAGGATCTTCCTTTTTTAACAAAGAAGTGTAGTTGAGCGAAACAAATGAACACATTGGCTATATCTGACAACTATACCTCCTTTCCTATGGATAGGTCACCACATCTCTTTAGAGAAGAGAAAGTGATACTTGAGAAACATTCTTCTAGAGCAGGGGTAGGCAAACTATGGCTCAAGTGCCAGATCTGACCAGCTTCCTCTTTTTGTACTCCATGAACATTTTAAAATATAATAAAACTTTATTTTAGAATATAAAAACAATTTTTAGCCCAGGCCATATAAAAACAGGTGGGCTATATTTGGTCCAAAAGCAGTAGTTTGCTAGCTCCTGTTTTAGAGCCATGATTAGTTACTGTATTGATCATAGTTCTGATAGCTTTCAGAATTATTTTCCTGTACATTATTTTGGTCATTATGTAAGTTATCTTCCTGGTTTTTCTTGTTTTTCTGTGTATTCATACAGTCCTCAGGTTTCCTAGAATTCTTAATTTTTATCATTTTCTAATAGTAATTATAATATTCCTATACATCAGTACTTACATTCCTATACCGTTATTTGTTCAGCTACTCTCAAATCAGTGGGCAGCCGCTTTGCTTCTTGTTCTTTGCTAATTCAAAAAGTACTTCTATGAATAATTCTCTAGATATGTCCTCCCCTCTGTTGTTAACCTTCTTGCAATATATGCCTACTACTGATGTCACTAGGTTGAAGGGTGTAACTAGTTCATTCACTTTTATAGAATAGTTTCAGAAATTAAAAAAAGAGCATACTGTAAACTCTGAGACATACAGTGTTAAACTTAATTATTTCACTGACAAACCAAAAATTCTGCAAGTGATCAGAAGAAAAACCTTTAAATATCTAGTAAAGGAAATTTGAAAAATGCAGGAGTATTCTGAACCGGCCAGAAACCACAGGAAGGAACGGAATAATGTGTTCCAAAGAACATAGAAATTCAAAATGCCATCTAAGGTAATGTACCTTGTAAACCTGAGCCTAACTATTCTTGGAAGAGATGAATGTTCAATGAAAAAGGGTGTTTAAAGTATTCCCACAGAGGAAACCAGACTTGAACAAATTATTTACTTTTCAAACTCCCCAGACAACTAATATACAGGAAAGACAAACAGATATAGTAACCAGTGAGAGAGACTTGAAACAATATGGACTAAGCCTAACCACATCCCATTTAGTAGAGAGAATCAGTATTTTTTTGTGGGACTAAATAGCAGAATGGGAGACCACATAAAAAGGGAGAGGAGAGGAAAAAGATAGAGGGGAATAATTAAGGAAAAGTAACTCCTATAGTCTTTCAAGAAGCAACTCTACAGAAGAATGGGTGAGGAAGCAAAGGGAGGGATAGAAATGGGAAAATCTTATTTCAGTGTTGGGAGGGGGTCCTCCTGACAAATGCTCCCATAGAATAAAGAAACTCTATGAATGGACATGGGGACTTTACTATGGGTAATCTGCGGGTATCTGATGCTTAGAAATACCACATATCTTGGCTCAGGAGAAGGAGAATCAGAGCTACTGGGGGCAACTTACACTTAGAAGAGTGGGAGGACATAGACTCAGAGAAGAGATTTTCTGACAGTTGCAGGATGAGGATGGGGGAATGATCATGGGGAAGCCTAAGAGTAGTAATGAACTGTTAGGTAGGTGGCACAGTGGATATCTGGCATCTAGAAGACCTCAGTTCAAATGCAGCCTCAGACACTAGCCGTATGATCCTGGGCAGGTCACTTATCCTCTGTTTGCTTCGGTTTCCTTATCTGTAAAATGGGGATAATAATAGCACCCACTTCTCAAGACTGTTTTGAAAATCAAATGAGATAATAATTGTACAGTGCCTGGCACATAGTAAGCATTATATAAATGTTATTATTATTAAACTACATAATCAATGACATAAGAAAATTCCTATGGAACATTGATTCTGTTTTATTACCTCACCAAAAAAAAAAAAAGATTCATTAAAAAAAGAAGTTGGAGAAGGAAATGGCAAACCACTCCAGTATATCTTTGCCAAGAAAATTCCAAATGGAGTCAGGAAGAGTTGAACATGGCTGAAACAACTGAACAACAACAATATAAAATAAAAGGAGGAGCTGGAACAAAATTTACTATGCATCAAGTGAATCCAAAGAAGAAAGAGTTGCAATTAGGCTATCAGTCAAATAAAAACAAAAATTCAAAACATAAAAAGAAATAAACAAGGAAAGTAACATGCTGAAAGGAACAAAAGACAAACTATATCAATATTAAATTAATGTGCTTCAAATACCTTAGCATGTGTATTCATAAAGGAAAAATTAGCCAAGTTAGAAGAAGACATAGTGAATAGTGTCAGGAAATTTCATTGTTCCTCTCTCAGTTTTGGATAAATCTAAGAGAAATAAAAACAAAAGGGAAAATATGGAATAGAAAAAATTGCAGGAGAAATTAGAGCTGAAAGACTTATCTTGTCTTCTAGTGAGGTTTCCTAAAGAATTTATTTCTCAATACCGCATGGAACTTAGCAAATAAAAACATAACAAAAACAAAAGGTGTAGCCCCAGATGAAGACTTAACAATGAAATTCTAAAAAAATGAGTGGATCAAAGAGCAAATGATAGAAAGAATAAATAAAGGAAAATTATAATGATGAAACAACATATGAAAATATCTGGGATGCAGGTATAAAGCAGTGTTCTAGGGAAAATTTTAATTCCTACAAAGATATAGTAAAAAATAGAAAAAGAGAGGCTTAAAGAACTTAATATGCATTTTTTAAAATTAACTATCCAGCCAATAAACCTAAAACAAAAAACAAAATAAAATGTATTAAAGATGATCAGAGGAGAGTAGAGCCAAGATGGCACAGTAGCCAGAAGCAGTGTGGCAAGCTCTGTTCCCAACAGTCCTCCAAACAATCCAGAATACTCATCTAATTATGATGCAGAAATCCAAGAAAAATTCACAATGAGACATTTTTCCAGATCCAGAGCCCAGATCAGCAGAGGGAGGCAGAGAGGGCTACAAACACTGAGAATGGGATCTGTCTGGCAGCATCACAACTGGAGCATTCTAGCACCTAAGGAAATACTGCGCCCCAGGACAGGCTGAGGTCCCAAACCCATACTGGAGCACATCAATGGGTACGGGTGTCAGCTCACAGCTCTGTCACCTACTACCCAAATAACAGTTACAGCAGGATGGATGGAGGAGGAGGACCTGTGCCCCAGAGCCCTAGGCCCTGAGTTGCGTTCTGAGAGAGGAACAGATTCAGAAGCAAGCAGTAACAGTGTGGCTCAGCTTCTAGGAGCAGATGATAACACTTTCAGCTTCTAGCCCAGTCTGAAGCCTGCAGAGGAATGACCAGGGCAGGAATCTCAGATCAAAAGGGATTCTTCATTTCTGTCACTCTGAACCAGCAGAGCTTCCCAAATGACTGATAGTGGCTGAGTCTAGCAGGAGTCTACTGTTGCTCAGACCAAAACCTGGATCAAGAACTTGCATAGTTTAGACCAAGGGGACAGAAATCATACTTTACCCTGGATTATATCACTTTGGAAGCACTGAAAGCTTTCAAAGTCCCCAACTGAGCTGTCCATGACATCCTGGAATAACATAACATTCAAATAGCAGAAACAAGACCAATGCAGACTTTCCTGTCAGAAGTGCATAGAGCCCAGCCTTGACATCAAGTCCAAAATCAGGAAGTTGTCTAGAAGAAGGAGCAAACAAAAAAAGAATTTCACCATAAAAAGCTGTCATTGTGACAGAGATGCTGAACACACAAACCCAGAAGATGAGAATGACTCCAAAACATCTACAAGCAAAACCTCAAAGAAAAAGACACCATGGACACAAATTCAACTAGAATTTCAGAAGAGATGAAACAATAATTTTTTATTCTTTCTTTTTTTTTTCTTTTCCATTTTTAGGAAGTGGTGCTGGGTCAAAGGGTATGCACAGTTTTATAGCTCTTTGGGCAAAGTTCCAAATTGCTTTCCAGAATGTTTGGATCAGTTCACAACTCTACCAACAATGCATTAATGTTCTAATTTTCTCACATCTTCTCCAATGTTTATTATTTTCCTGTTTTGTCATGTTAGCCAATCTGATAGGTGTGATGTGGTACCTTAGAGTTGTTTTGATTTGCATTTCTCCAATCAATAGTGATTTAGATGGCTTCATGATTTAGATATAAAGGCTGATACTATAAGCAAACTGGGAGAGCAAGGAATAGTTCGCCTGTGAACTATGAACCTATGAAATGCAAAATGGATAATTTTGATTATATTAAATTGAAAAGTTTTTGCACAGACAAAACCAGTACAGTCAAGATTAGGAGAGAAGCAGAAAACTGGGAAAGATTTTTTTTTTTTACAATCAATGTCTCTGATAAGGGCCTCATTTCTAACATATATAGAGAACTAAATCAAATTAATGAGAATATAAGTCATTCCCCAATTGATAAATGGTCAAAGGATATGAACAGTCAGTTTTCAGATGAAGAAATTAAAGACATCTATAGTCATATGAAAAAAATGCTCTAAATCACTATTGATTAGAGAAATGCAAATCAAAACAACTCTGAGGTTCACATTACACCTATCAGATTGGCCAACATGATAAAACAAGAAAATGATAAGTGTTGGAGAAGATGTGGGAAAATTGGAACACTAATGCATTGTTGGTGGAGTTGTGAACTGATCCAACCATTTTGGATAGCTGTTGCCAGCAACTAATAACCACACCTGATGGGAGAGCGTGAACTAAAGAATCATGGGCCAGGAGGGTCAGCAAAGACTGAACCATTTATTCATCTGAGGGTCACAGCATATATAGGAAAAAGTTTGAAGCTTCAAAGGATCCCTTGTGTGGGAAAACTGTGCATATTCTGTAACTGTTACTGATAACTTTCAAGGTTCAGAGCTTGGTAAAAAAGTGCTTTCAGGACATACATCAAAGGAGCATACAATAAAAGTGTCAAGAAAAAAGGATTACATCATTTTAAGCAAATGGTTACACGATAGAGATTAACAGTCAATTAACAGGCCTTGACAGTCATTCTCAGGGCTATCTCAGGTTCTTATGTCAAAAGTATGTGACTAGTCCTCCCTAGTTTGCCACATATTATCCCTCATGCCAGACTGTTATTGTGTCACGGTCAGGCAGTTCCAGGAGCCCCTTAATGAATAGGCGAGTGGTGAGCCAACATCCTGATAAAGTGAGCCCTTGAAGGTAAGAACAGGCAGGAATTAAATTCCAACCTGAATTCTTTAACCCTTTTCTGGACTGATCAGAGCTGGCCCTCTACATCTCCCCCTTTCAGTTTTTGTTGAAGCTTGAGGTGATGAATATCTGTGGCTAGAGATTGGAACCATGACTTTATCAGTGCAGCTGCACACGGGAGAACAAGGCGAACTAGGATTAATAAAATTCCCCAAGAAAAAAGATGAAGTAATAAATCAGTGATAGTTTTGGAAATATTTAACGAGGCCAATTTGTCTAAGATCTCTTGTGCCAAACTCTGAGGATGAATCCCTGGGAATAGACTGTCAGAAATAGCCTGGGTTACATTTATAAGAAAAGATAAATCAGCTGCGTAACTGCTATTTTGCCAAACACCTTCTAAATGATTCTTTATACTATCCCAACGTACTATACTAGAGTTATAAGTTATAGGAGTAACACATATCATAGTAAAACAATAATCACATTTCAGTTTTGCTCTAAATTCTGATTCTGCAAGTTCATCTCCAATATATAGCACAGATTGCTCTAACAGATTAACTTTATATGATAAATCCCTATCAATGGCTTCTTGAGCTCGTAAGGCTAAGCTAATATTTTTTGCAAGTTCATTTACAAATCGTGCATCCTGTATCTCTGACTGCAATGCAATAGAAGACAGGGTGGATATAATAATTAAGGAAGCAACAGAAATTAATCCAGTAGTGAGAAGCCCAGCAAATCTTTTTTGACCTGTGTAGTGATGATGAGATGAATTGAAGGGCATGTTCCCCAGAAGATTGGAACCATTCATGAGAAAGGTTAGTGGGAAAAAACAGCAAAGGATGGTTGCTCAACCAATAGAACAATTTTGTCATTTCGATCAATACATTGCTCGATAATACAATTAAGACAGGTTACATTCCATTCTAAAATACTGGATTGTGTCAAGTTCACAAATCCAGGTTCTAAACTATTGGAGAAGGAGGAAGCTATCATAAATGCTTGTGGGGTTTTATACAGGCTTTAAAGGAAAATAAGTCCAGTGCTGGTCACAGTGTCCATATGATGGCTGGGTAGAGAGCAGGGGAATCATTGCAAGTCTTTTCTTTCTCTTCATAGTTCGCTTCCGTTTCTGCTGCAGGTTCAATTTCTTCATCTGGGTGGTGAGTAGTGGAACAGGTTCGAACATTTTTCTCTGGAATCCAGACAGGTTTATCAAAGGTTTCTGGAAAGACACAAACATACGCTTGCTCCCAGGTTGATAATGGATCTGGATCTTTCCACTTCCCTGTACGTGGGTCTTTCCACATAACTCTGGCTTCAGGAAACCTGCGTTTTTGAAAGTGTTTTTCTACAGGTGTAATCCCATCTTTATGGACATTCAAAAAATTTAAGGTATATAAAACCTGGGCTAATTGTCTGGAGGGGGTAGTAGTCCACAGATAGCATTTTGGAACTATGCCCAAAGGGCTATAAAAATGTGCATACCCTTTGACCCAGCAATAGCACTTCTAGGGCTGTATCCCAAAGAGATCATAAAAATGGGAAAAGGACCCACATGTACAAAAATATTTATAGCGGCTCTTTCTGTGGTGGCAAAGAATTTGAAATTGAGGGGATACCCATCAATTGGAGAATGGCTGAATAAGTTGAGGTATATGAATGATGAGCTATAAGAAATGATGAGTAGGCAGACTTCAGAAAAACCTGGAAAGACTTGTATGGACTGATGCTGAGTGAAATGAGCAGAACCAGGAGAACACTGTACACAGTAACAGCCACGTTGTGTTATGACTAACTTTGATAGACTTAGCCCTTCTCAGCAATGCAAGAATCACCAAAAGTCTCATGATGGAATATGCTATCCACATCCAGAGAAAGAACTATGGAGTTTGAATGCAGATTGAAGCATACTATTTGCTCTTTTTTTGTTCCTTCTGTTTTGTTTTGTTTCCTCTTTCTTGTGGTTCCTCCTATTAGTTCTAATTCTTCCTTAAAATATGACTAATGTGAAAATATGTTTAATAGGAATGTATACGGAGAGCCTATATCAGATTGCATGAAGGGGGAGAAAAATTTAAAACTCAAAAGCATGTGGAGGTTATTGTTGAAAATGAAAAATAAATTAATAAAAAAGAAAAAAGTGATTTAGAGCATTTTTTCATATGATTCTAGATAGCTTTAATTTCTTCTAATGAGTAATAATTTTTTATAAGAGAGAAAAATGTTTTGTACAAATAAAAGAGTGCTACAGGTAAAATTGGGAAAGAAATGAGAGTTATTAAAGAAAGAATTATAAAAGAATTAATAGTTTGGCACAAGAGGTACAGAAAACCTTGACCAAACAAGCCCCATTGAAAATTAGAATGGAACAAATAGAAGCTATTCCTTTAAATATCAAAAAATCATAAAACAAAACCCAAAAACTAAAAAATAGAAAAAAATATAAGGTATCTCATAGCAAAAATAACCAACCTGGAAAATAGATCTAGGAGAAAAAGAAATTGAGTCATTGGACTACATGAATATTATGATAAAAAAAAAAAGAGCCTAGATGCCCTCTTAAAAAAAAATCTCTCCAGGTATTTTAAAACCTGGGGCAAAGTAGAAATAGAAAGAATCCTCTTACTCACCCCCTGAAAGAAACTCCAAATTGAAACCTCCCAGGAACGTTATAGTCGAAATCCAGAACTTCCAGATCAACAAATAAAATAAAACATAATCCAGCCCACATACAGAAAGAAAGAATTCAAGTACTTTGGAGCCACAGTCAGGATCACACATGAATTACAACTACCACTATAAAGGAGCAGAAAGCTTAGAATATAATATTCCAGAAGGCAAAAGATATATATTTACAATCAAGAATAATTTACCCAGAAAAACTAAATATAATCTTGAAGGGGAAAATTAGACCTTTAATGAAATAGAGACTTCCAACCATTCCCAATGAAAATACCAGACCTGTATAAACAGAGTTCAAACATAGGGGTTAAGAGAAACACAAAAGGTAAACATGAATGAACAATGATAAGGGATTAAACAAAAATAAACTGCCTACAGTCTAAAATGGAGAGATGATTTTACGTGTCTTTACTGAACCCTTTATCATCATAGGGGTCATAAAGAGAGTTTAATGAGATAGAAGGTTTAGGAATGGTTCTGTTTTATCTTGATTTCAAGAGAAGAATGGAAAGAAAGGGGAAAAGGAGTACATGCTGAAGGTGGGAGGAAGAAAGGAACATTAAGGGAAATTATCTCACATAATCAGTTCAGACAAGTAGACATCTATGCAGACAAGACAGGAGGCAAAGGAGGGATGAATATGCAGTTGGGTGCAGAAATACATTTCACTTAATAAGACAAATAGGTAGGAAAGGGGAGAAGGGAGAATTAAAGGAAGGGTAGAATAAGGGAGGGATTAGTCCTAAGCAATACAAACTCTCAAGGATGTACACAAATATTTATAGCTGTTTTTGAGGTGGCAAAGAATGAGAATTTTAGGGGGTGCCCAGACATTCAGAAATGACTGAACAAGTTATGGTATAGCTGATGGAATTACTATTGTGCTGTAAGAAATAATTAAGCTGATGATTTCAGAGAAACCTGGGAAGACTTGTATTAACTGATACAGAGTTAAATGAACAGAACTAGAACAAGTTACACAATGATAACAATACAGTAAAGACAAGCAATTTCAAAAAAATTAGGAACTCTGATTAATGTAATCACTAACTACAATTTCAGAATATTAATGATAAAACATACTACTCACCTCTTCATCAAGAGGTGATGGACTCAGAATACAGAATGAGACTTTTTTTTGTTTATAGTTAATGTAGAAATTTGTTTTGCTTGACTATACATGTTTGTAATGGGTTTTGTCTGTATTCCATTTCTTAATGGTGAGGGGCAGGTGATAGCAGAGAAGACAGATTTTTACAGATTGAAAAAATAGGAATTTTTTTAATTGGCAGAGGAAACTATAAATTGGAAACAAAAAACTACAGAAATAAAATATGAACCTAAAATCTGGTTCTTTGAAAAGACTAATAAAATTAATAAATCATTGCCACTCTGATTAAAAATAAAATAAAAAATCAGATAAAATAGCAAATGAACAAGGTAAAATCACAAAGAAGAAATAAAAAGATCGGAATTGTTATACATATTTATGTGCTAACAAAATTCAGAACCTCAAAAATAATGAGAAATAACTTCCAAAATATAAAATATCAAAACTAACAAAAAACCAAATAAAGATCTCCAGTAATTTAATATCAGAAATATAGAGAACTAGATACAAAAGTTAATTAACTCCTGGTCCTGTTGAATTCACAGTAGTACCTTATCAAACTTTAAAAAAACAATTAGTACCAAATTATTCTCAAAAGTTGAGCAAGAAAATTCAGATTCCTTTTATGAGTCAAATAGAGTCCTAATACCTAAACCAAGGAAGGATAAAACAGAAAAGGAAAACTGTACATCAGTGTCATTAATGAATATCAATTCATAAATTTTAAAGGAATTCCTGTCAAAGAGACTACAGTGAGTCAGATTCAATATGACCAAGTTGAATTTATTCTAGAGATGCAAGGATGGTTTAACATTAGGAGAAAAAAAATCAACATAATTAATCATATTAAAATAAAAACATCTGAAACCACATGATTATCTCAAGAGAAATAGGGAAATCCTTTGACATAGTAGAATACTCATTTATGCTTAAAAAACAAAACCCTATAAAGAATAGACATAAAGAAACTTTTTTAGTATCATAAAATGTTATGTATCAAAAACCAAAAGCAAGAATCAGATGCAAAGAGGATATACTAGACGCTTTCCTAATAAATGCAGGAGTAAACAGAGGACTCCTATTCCTTCCACATTATTTAATGCAGTTCTGAAAATTCTAGCCATAGCAGTAAGACAAATGAAAAAAATTAAAGGTGGAAAGAGAGGTAAAGAGGAGTTAAAAGTATTCCTGTTTGTCTATGTAACATGATGGTTTACTTAGAAAATCCTTAGAATCCTAAGGATTTAACAAAGTTGCAGCCTTCAAAATATACCCTCAAAAATCAATAGCATTTTAATATAATAATAACAAAGAACAAATCCAAGAGGCAATACTTGAAAGGGAAATCCTAGTTCACATAACTGTAAGATACATAAAGTAGCTGAGGATCAATCTAACAAATAATGCAAGCTACTGGTCGAAGGATTTGAATAGACAGTTTTCAAAAGAAGAAATCAAAGTTATCTGTAGTCGTGAAAAAGTGTTCTAAATCACTGTTGATTAGAGAAATGCAAATTAAAACAATTCTGAGGTACCACCCATGCCTATAAGATTGGCTAACATGATAGAAAAGAAAAATGACAAATGCTGGAGGGAATGTAGGAGCAGGAGAGATAAGAGAATATAGGTTTTGGAGGAATTGGTACTTGAGCTCTGCCTTGAAAGCAAAGTGTTCATATCATGCATGAAGGATACCCTATGCAAACATATGGACGTAGGAAAATGATAGGCAAGCTCAAAGAATAGCCAATAGTCTATTTTGGCTAGCAGGTGACTTGTGTTAAGGGAAATAATGTGATAAAGGCTGGAAATTTAGGGTCTCAGGTGCCAGGCAGAGGGATTTTTATTTTATCCTATTGAAAGACATTTTGTAGGTTTTCATTTTTGTTTATTAATTCATCTTAAACTTGATAGCAAATCCTAATTCATCTAAATCTGATAATATTTTTGAATAGCTATTTGTGTGGGGGGTTGTTTTTTTTTAAACTCCATTTTCCGGGCTTTACTAACCCATTTTCTTTTTCCCGGGGGCACTGTATTAATATGGCTAATGGTAATTTGGATCATTAAAATGAAAAGAGACAATACTCATGCTGTGGATTATATTTTCAGATTTTATTAAGAAAGTTATCCTCTTTACCCTATTCAAGAAAGAATGTCCTGAGTTTAATAACTACTTTTTAATCACGTTTCAGGGCATTTTGGCAATCTGTTTTGTCATGCTAAATACGAGACGAATAGAATGTATAATTTATTGAGCAAGGTATCTTGCAACATCCATGTCTCAGCCAGTTCAGTTCGGGTATCCCTACTACCATATGACTTTATTCTAGAAAGCCAGAAAAGTTTTGCGTGTCTAAGATTAAATGAATGATGACTAAACAGCTTATTGAAGAATAGTTTTGGTTTAATTTATTTTCAAATTGTCAGTGACTTGTCACATAGCAGTCACAGAGCATTTTGATTGTATTCATCAGAGTATCTCAAGTAGGTAGCAATATATGTCACAATATGAATAGATATTTTCAGTTTTAAGGGAAATTATATAAAGTGGAGAATTAATATGATTTACAGTGAAGATAGGTAATTGAGAGACTTTATAATTTCTGCATGAGAAAAATATACACAAGAAAAAGCAGTAAGTTTGATGAGTATCCTGTGAGGTAAATTGTGTTAATCAGTCTTTAAATATTCATTCAGATTTTACTGTGTGCCAAGCACTGTGCTAAGCTCTGAGGGTACAAAAAGAGACAAAAGACAGTCCCTGCCCTCATGGAGCTTGCCATCTAATGCGGGAGATAATATGCAAACAAATATATACAAAACCAGTCATATATGGTATCAATAAGAAATGATTAGCAAAGGGAGGGCATTAGAATTAAGAGGGGTTGTTGAAGACTTCCAGTAAAAGAGGGTATTTTAGTTTGGGCTTAAAGGAAGTTAGAGAGGTCCATAAGTGTAGTGGAGGATGGAGAGCGTTCCAGGCAGGGGCAACAGTCAGAGAGAATTTCAGGAACAGATAGATGAGGCCAGTGTCCCTGAATCAAAGAGTATGTGTCAGGAAGTGAGATGTGAGAAGACTGAAAAGGTAGGAGGGTCTGGGTTATGAAGGGCTTTGAATGTCAAACAGAGCATTTTGTATTTGCTCCTGAAGGCAATAGGGAGCCACTGTAGTTTATTGAATATGGGGATGACGAGGGTTGTATCTGAGCTTTGGGAAAATCACTTTAGTAACTGAATAGAGGATGGATTGGAGTGGGAGGAGACGAGACTGACAGACTCCCCAGTAAGGTATTGCAGTAGTCGAGGTGTGAGGTGATGAGGGCTTGCGCTAGAGTGGTGGCAGTATCAGAGGAGAGAAGGAAGCACATTTGAGAGATGTTGCAAAAGTGAAACCAACGGAACTTGGCAATAGATTGGATTTGGGGGGTGAGAGAGAGTGAGGAGTCTAGGATGACTCCTAGGTTGGGAACCTGAGGGACCAGAAAGATTGTCTTGCTCTTTATGGTAACAGGGAAGGTAAAAAGGGGGGAATTTTTATGGGAGAAAATACTGAGTTCTGTTTTGAATATGTTAAATTTGAAATATCTACTGTGCATCCAGTCTGAGATGTCTGAAAGGCATCTGGAGATGCAAGATTGGAGGTCAGCAGAGAGTTTGGGGTAGGATGGGTAAATTGGTAATCAAATCCATGAGAGCTGATGAAATCACCAAGTGAAGTAAAAAACAAATATTTTTGTTTTTGTTTATCAAAGAGAAGAAAAAGAATTTTTTTAGTTACGAAAAAGTAAAAAATAAATGAAATTAGTGGTTATAATTATGTGGTTCTTTTAAATGGAAGAAAAAAGCAATAAAAATAAGTGATCATCCATATTTCAAGACATTGTACAAATATTTTTACTTATATAGATTTTGTAGAGTACTTTAAAATTAACTAAGATCAAGCTTAATAATTGTCTCATGTGACTTGAACTCTAAGAAGTATTTAGAATAAAAAAAGTACTTAGAAACCTGCTGTCCTTTAGCTCTTAGCAAATTATGAGGAACAACAAGTGACTTGGACTATATGTATATTATACTTGTGTGTCTCTCACTTCACTCAATAATGTTGAAGTGAAACCAAAGGAAATTTTCACTCTTTTACTAATTTAAGATTGCCAGCTCTTTTTGTATTGAAGAACAGCTTTGTTCTTTTCCTCAAGTTTCAAGATTTTAGGTGGTCAGGGGCTGATTTGAGGTCATGGGGAATGATGATAGAGAAATACTGCTGGCAAGCCATGATTGAAAAATAATCTATTGGTCACTGACATTTCAGGGTTAGCATGTTCTAACTTCTTGTTATCTGTCTAGTTCAAATTCTTTTGAAATGCCACCAACAGTCTTGGGTCTTCCAATTAGAAAGGGTATTGTCCCTGTGACTAGTGTATCAATCAGTCAAGTGTTTATTAAGCACCTACTAGGTACTGGGCTTAGTCCTGGGGGTCTAAAGAAAAAGAGAACTATTGTCTTACCTCTAGGAACTTATATTCTAAAGGGGAAGACTATGTGTACCCATATAAATGAATACCTAGTAATTTCAGGGACAACACAAACAGCTTGGGGTGGGGGAGGAATTCAGGAAGCACTGTGGCCATTTTAAACCAGCATTTTCAGTATCTTAAAGTAGTGCCACTGGAGGCTATATTTTCTTTTTCTTTTTTTGGTGAGGCACTTGGGGTTAAATGACTTGCCCAGGGTCACATAGCTAGTAAGTTTCAAGTGTCTGAGGCTGAGTTTGAACTAAGTTCCTCCTGATTCCAAGGCTAGAGCTCTATCTACTGTGCCACCTAGCTACCCCTATGAAGACTGTATTCTTAAAATGGAACAAGTAGGCTACAGTGAATCCTTTGGGAAATCCTTGGTTTTTAAAGTATCTCTGAAATTATAATTTATTTTCATATATCACAGATCAGGATTTAGCAAGGATGTCTTGCTATTTTTTGTTTATTTTATTTTGTTTTGTTTTTGCTAGGCAATGCAGTTTAAGTGACTTGCCCAGAGTCACACAGCTAGTAAGTGTCAAGTGTCTGAGGCTGGATTTGAACTCAGGTCCTTCTGACTCCAGAGCTGGTGCTATATCCACTGTGCCACCTCGCTGCCCCATTGCTTTGCTCATCAGTCTCAAAATACTTTAGAGCAAGAGTTTCCAGCCTTTTTTATTCCTTGTAGCCCTTGGATTTACAGTAAAGCTTTCTGTACCACCTATTCAGTATGAAAAGAAAGAAACTCTGAAGTTTATCATGTATTTTCACATAGGAATAGGGATAGGTACTGGGGGTGTGATTTCATTGGTAGTAAAGAACTCTTTCTAACAATGCTGGTTAACACCTTTTCCGCAACTAGAATCTTAGAGAATTGCCTAAGAGCATTCAGGGGTTCAGTGGATGTGTCAGAGGCAGATCTTGAACTCACATGTACTGACTCAAAAGCCAGCTCACTATCCATTATGTAGCACTGCCTCTCATGCATTTTAAAATAATAAATAAAACAAAGACACTAATTATAATAACATAATATTGGAATTGATCTTTTATAGTTCAAATAATCAGCTCTTGGATACTCTATCCAGTTTTCTTAAAATAGGGCACATGCTTGTTAGTCTTTTCATGCTTTCAGAGAGTATTATAACAAGGTTAAAATAAATTCACGAGGAGGAGAAGTGACTGCAGATCACATTACTATAATATACTTTATTTTTAATTATATTTCATTTTTTTCTAATTATCAAGCATTAATTTGCCCCCTTTGACAAAAAGAAAAAACTTCAAACCATTGTAAAAAATACATATAGTCAAGCAAAACAGAAAATCAGTTTGACAGTGTTCAAAACTGTGTGTCTCATTCTGCATATGTGTTTCCCTCTCTGTCAGAAGGTGGGTAACATTCTTACCATTTTTCTAGAGTCATAATTGATCATTGCATTGATTATAGTTCTTAAGTCTTTCAAAATTGTTCATTTTTACATTGTTGTAGTATTAAATTTTTCTCCTGTCCTGTTCAGTTCACTCTGTCTCACTCTGAAACTGTCTTTCTTCATTTCTTTTAGAATAATACTTCATTAAATTCCTCTACCATAAGTTCCTTAACCATTTCCCATTGAAGGGTGTTGCTGTTGTTGTACAGTTGTTTCAGTCATGTTTCAGTCACTTTTAGTCATGTCCAACCAACTCTTCTTGACCCCATTTGGGATACACTTGGCAAAGATACTGGAGTGGTTTGCCGTTTCCTTCTCCACCAGATTTTATAGGTGAGGAACTGAGGCAAACAAGATTAAATGACTTGTGCAGGGTCACACAGCTAGTAAGTGTCTGAGGCCGAATTTAACTCAGGAAGATCAATCTTCCTGATTTCAGGCCCAGTATTCTCTCCGCAGTGCCTCTGACTGCCTATTTCATTGGCAAGTGCCCAAGTAAAAACTAACATTTTCTAGTTTTCTGCTACCACAAAAAAGTTGCCTCTAATATTTTTTTTTACATGTCAGACCTTTTTTTCTTTCTTTGATCTCTTTGGGGTATAGACCTAGTAGTGAGTGGTGTTGCAGGGTTACAGGGTATGAATAGTCCTGTAACTTTTGGGGCAGAGTTCCAAAATGCCTTGCAGAATTCACAACTTCACCAGTTAAACATCTGTGTGTCTGTTTTTCCCTAGTCCCTCCAGCATTTGTCATTTCCCTTTTTTATTGTGTCAAGTTAACAGGCGTTTATTTAGCTCATACTATGTGCCAAGCAGTGGGCTAAGTGCTGGGGATACAAAAAGGGCAAAAAAACCAGTCAGCTCTCAGGGAGCTCATGGTATAATTGAGGCAGCTAGGTGGCACGTGGATAGAGTGCTGGGCCTAGAGTCTGGGACGACCTCAGTTCAAAGTTGACTATAGATATTTACTAGCTGTGTAAACCTAGGCAAGTTACTTAAGCTCATTCTGCCTCAGTTTACTCAAATGTAAAATGGGGATGATAATAGCACCATTTCCCAGGGTGGTTGTGAGAATCAAGTGACATGTTTTTAAAGTATTTAGCACAGTGCCTGGCACATAGTAGGCACCATGTAAATGTTAGCCATTGTTACTGTTATTAATATATTGAGGGAGACATCAACATAATCCTGGCTCAGTATTTGAACTCTTTCTTTCTGGCTATTTGCAGTGTTTTTTCTTTGATCTGGAAGTTTTGCATTTTAGCTATGCCATTCCTAGAAATGTTCGTTTTGGAGGTTCAGGAGGTAACCAATGGATTCCTTTTAATTTCTTTTTGCCCTCCACTTCATTCTAAGAGATCTGGATAGTTGTCTTTTATGATTTCTTAAAATATGATCCCCAGTCTCTGTTTTGGGTCATGGACAATAAGGTAGTCCAGTGATTTTAAAATTATTTCTCCTTGGTCTGTTTTCCATATCTGTTGTTTTTTATATGAAATACCTTATATTTTCTTCTATTTTTTTAGTCTTTTGACTTTATTTTAATATTTCTTGTTTTCTTATAGAGTCATTAAATTCTGTTTTCTGATTTCAGGGAGTCTCTTGGATAAGGTTTGATACCTCCTGTTGTTGTTGTTGTTGTTGTTGTTGTCGTTGTTCAGTCATGTCCAACTCTTCATGACCCCATGTAGGATTTTCTTGGCAAAGATACTGAAGTGATTTACCATTTCCTTCTCCAGCTTATTTTATAGGTGAGGAACTGAGGCAAGCAGGGTTAAGTGACTTACCCGGAGTTAACATAGCTAGTAAATTTCTGAGGCCAGACGTGGAACTCATGAAGATGAGTCTTCCTGACTCCAGGCCCAGCACTCTATCCACTGCACCACTTAGCTGCCCATATATCTCATTTCTTTTCCGGTTCTCTCCTCTATAATTCTCATTGCGTTTAGAATGTCATTTTTTAAACTGACCTCATTTTTTCTAGGAATTCCAATTGATCTTTGTGGGCAAGCTGTGTGTGTTTTTTGTTTGTTTGGTTGGTTTTTTTTTGAGGCTTTGCTTGTAGATGTTTTAGAATCATTCTTCTAGGTTTCTGACTTAGACCTGGTCTTATAATAGCTCTTAATCTTTTTCTGTTTAGTCATTTTTCCAGCACTTTGCTCTGGACAACCCAAATTGAAGGACTGGTTGAGAGTTCTGGGGGCTCAGACGGTAATCAAATTTCAGAATGCCTACCATGATCATTTATATAAGTATTCCATCATGTCATGTAGTTTTTATTTTCTAAAATATTCTTGATGAAAAATTATAATTTGTTTATTTCTCATCCTACATTTGATAGCTAACTTCCAAAAATAATCTTGGCATAATATGTAGTAGCTAATATAGCATATCCTCTAGTTCTATGTTGAAGTCACTGTACATATCTATTTTTATTGTCAGGTCTAGCCTGAGCAAAATTATGAAGTAGGTAGGTTGTCAGTAGCACTTCTGCCTAATTTTCTGAGGGCCACCATCCTTTTTTTTAATTATTTGAGAACCTCGTCTCCACCCATATTCCCCAACGTCTTCTTTGCCATACCATATCTACTCTGGGACGCACCTTTGCATACCTCTGTATTCTGAAAAAGTAGTCCAGTTAAGGTTACATATTCTGCACACATATGTTATCTGTCCTTTCTGTTTATACTGGCTGCTGCTCTTTGCTAAGTGTCATATGAGTACCAATTTGTGCTTTTATATCAGCTCACTGATATAATACCTTAACCATGAATTATAATACCTTCATCTTGTTAAAAAAAAAAGTGTCAGTTTCTAGATTCCTTTAAGGAATCAATGGTGAAAATTTAAGGGGTTTGGCAAGTAGGTCAAGGAGATGCTTTTGTCACATGGATCTTTTTGCCACTTTTCCAATTGTGCTACGTAGATAATTTCTATATAGGACTGATCCTACCATTACATACTCATAAAAATAGGATTTTTTTTTAAGAGTTTTGCACTGATTTTAAATATAGCTTTAGATTTCCCTCACCACTGTTTTCTTTGGAACCAGTTTAATATTAAATTTTTTTTTTTACTAAACAAAATTTTGCTCATTTAGCTCACTTAAACTTTAAGTACCATTGATTTCCTATCATATTTAACCTTCATAGCATTCTTCCTCAGCATCTAGCAGCCGTGTGCTTGAACCCTCTCTTGCCCTGGTATCACTTTTCCATTGTGGAGATTTCTTGAATAAAGTGTTCCCAGTACTGATAGCATCTGGATTTTTTGGGAGGAAGTCCAAATGTAAATCCAAGATTTTTAGAGCCAGAGATTTAAGAAATGGACAGCTTGGTGACATAATAGATAAATCACTGGCCTTATGGTCAAGAAGACCTGAGTTAGAATCCTGCTTCAGATATTTACTATATCTACTATATTTACTATACTATCTGAGCAAGTCACTTAATCTTTTTGAGTTTTTGAGTTTCCTCATCTGTAAAATAATAGCACCTACCTCAAAGGGTTCTAAATATAACATATGTAAAGTGCTTTGCAAAGTTTGGAAGGATATGTAAATGTTGGCTATTATTAATATTCAACAAAGACTCTCTTGACCCCTAGGCTACCTACACACCATAGAACATTTGTTATTGTTGTTCAGTTGTTTTGGTTGTGTCCAATTTTTTGTGACCCTATTTCAGGTTTTCTTGGCAAAGATACTAGAGTGGTTTGCCATTTCCTTCTCCAGCTCATTTTACAGATGAGGAAAGTGAGATAAATAGTGATAAGTGACTTGCCCAGGGTCGCATACCTAGTTTCTGAGGCTATATTTGAATTCAGGAAGATGAGTCTTCCTGATTCCAAGCCCAGTGCTTTATCCACTGCACCACCTAGCTGCCCTTGGAACATTAATTGAAAATCCACCACCCAAGAAGCCCTTCCTTCTGGCGTTATCTTTTCTCCCTCCACCAAACCTTTCCTATACTAGTCTTGACCTCTTGGGGTGGCAGGTCAAAAAGAAAGATATGACCACTGATTCTATTTGAGTGTGGTAAGAGTCATCAACTTTCAACTTTCTGGTGTGATAAAGGGACCACCAGTCCTTATCATTTGTTCTACATGTGTGCTCTCTAGGTCCTTGGGCCTTGCAGTCTACCCTGTAGCTTCAACCTTAGGACTGCTGAGCTTTTCCATCTCTCCCCTGCAGTTGAATTCTGTTTTATGTGTTACCTCTTCCAATTAGAACAAATGAGAGCAGAGACTGTATTGACTTTTCTCCTGGTGTCTCCATTGCTTAACATAGTGCTTGGCATATAGTAAACACTAAATAAATACTTTTTCAATCATTTACTCTTCTCTTAACTTTGTAGGCTTTGAGAAGATCATTGAGAATTTCTTAGCAATTTTTTGCCTTATAGTTTACCCAAAAGTCTTTGATCACTTTTAAAAATGATTTCCATGAAGTTCCATAAACTTCATTCAGCTGTGCATCAAAATTTTCACTTTATTTTTCAAAAAAAAAACCTCCACCATCTCAATTGATCACATTAATGACAATTTTAATTAAACCAATATAATATGCAGTTATGTACAATTTACCAATTAATGTATAGTTATGGTAAAAAAAAAAAACAAACCTATTCCACTGATCCACCACTCTATTTCTTAGCCAGTACCAAGCAGTTTTGAAGATTGCTGCTTTCTATGAGCAGAACCAGGATAGATAAAAGAAAGAACTGTGGAGTTTGACTGCAGATCGACGTATACTATTTGCTATTTTTTTCCTTCTGTTGTGTTTTGTTTCCTCTTTCTGGTGGTTCCTCTTATTGGCTCTAATTCTTACTTACAATATCACTAATGGGAAAATATGTTTAATAGGAATGTATATGTATAGCCTATATCAGGTTGCACGCCGTCTTGGAGAGGAAGGTGGGGAGGGTGTGGGAGAAAAATTTGAAGCTCAGAAGCTTATGGAAGTGATTGTTAATAATTCAAAATAAATTAAAAAAAATAAAGAATAGGATGTAGGACAGGGCCTTTAGATATACCTAGGATGGTAGCATACCTAGTTATCATTTATCTGTCCATCTATCTAGATGTACATCTAGATACATAAATATACATCTATTTGCAAAAAAAACAATAGCAGTACTTGATATACTCTACTAAAAGCAATCTATTCTAAATGACTTTATGATCTTAGTTCATCAAAAAAAATCTAAAGTTTTTTATTCTATTTTAAAATAATAGATTCTTCTGCAAGAGAGCACAAAAATATTCAGCACATGAATCTTCCCTTGAAAAGTATGAAAAGTTCTTGGTATATCTGTGGGGATCTGAAAATGATTGCTCTTTTATTAGAGTATACCCTAGGAAGAGGGACTGATACATGATAGGCTAAACCTTACCATACCATGCTTACAGATGGATCATTGTTTTTGTTTTAGTTTTTTTGGGATTGAACTGCAGAACAAGAGGGCACATAAAAAGAAAAGAAGATAGAGGGGACTATATGATCAAATATCAGTCAGTAGTATCAAGTGTCAAGATACTTGATCAAGTATCAAGTCAATAGCAAACAATGAAGAAAAAAGATTCATGTAGTTATTCAGGAAGAGAATGGGTGAGATGGCAAAGGGAGGGATTGAAACAAGGAGGAGAAAAAAGGTAGTTTAGTGGTCGGAGGGGATCCCATTGAAACACCCTCCTGTGGAGGGATGGGGGGTTGAAATATTCTGTAATGAGAGATGTAGATCTTATAGTGGGTATTATTTGTAGGAATTTGGTGTTCAGAAAGGCCATTACCTCTGAGAATGTTGTTCCTCCATGGAGAGTATCCCACCTCAGGAGAAGGGCAATTAGAGTTTTTGGGAGCAATTGATATCCAGAAATGGGGGGGGTGGGTAGGGGATATAGGAATGGACCCAGAGAGGAGATTTAAGGAAATAGGGTGGTAATTAACCAAACTATCAGAAACATAAGAAAATTTCTTTTATCAAGTAATACTTCTGTTCTTCCCAATATTTTTTATAGTCCTAGAAGTAATAGCAATAATAATAAGACTTTAAAAAAGAAATTAAAAGGCACAGAGGTAAGCAAAGAGGAAATTTAAAATATCCCTATTTGTTAATGACCCTGATGGTTTACTTAGAAAATCCTAGGGAACTAGTAAAGATACTAATTGAGAATAATATAGCTTTAGCAGAGTTTTGGGATACAAAGTAAATTCACAAAAATAAATAGTATTTCTTTATAGTAATAACAGAATCTAAGAAGTAATACAAGGAAGGGAAATTCCATTTCAGAAAACCCTGAAAGTGCATAAAATATTTGGAGATCAGTTTACCAAAACGCACAAAATACACAGATTCAGTTATAAAATATTACTTAGAAAAATAAAGAACTTAAATATATGGAAGAATATTCATTGCTAGTTTGTGGACTTTGTTAACATAATAAAAAATTTTAATGCCCTATCAATTTATCAAAGGGATACTTAACAGAAAATAATCAAATATTAATGGAAATCACTTGGAAACAAAAGACCTAGAATATAAAGAGAAATAACTAAAAGAGGTAGGGATGAAGGAAGAATACCCCTTCTAGATATTAAACTGTATTATAAAGCAACAGACTTCAAAACCATTTTTAAAATAAAAAAGCAAGTCAATGGAACAGAAAATGATGGAGAATAAGAAATAATCAAGCTTAGTAACCAAGCATTCAATAAATTGGAAAACATAAATAGCTTAGGAAATAATTTCCTTTTGATAAAGACTGCTGGCAAAACTGAAAAACAGTCTGGTAGAAATTAAGCTTAGGTTAACATCTTAAACCATATTCCATAACAAATTCAAAATGCATGTGTCACTTTCAAAATAAAGACTACACTATATTTTAAAAATGGAAGAGAAGCAGATGTACGTTTTATGCCTTTGAGTAGTACATGTATTCTTAACTAAACAAGAAATAGAGGCAATTATAAAAGATAGAATCAACTTTGATTTAAGAAACTTAAAAATTTCATTCTGTAAAATGAAAATTATTATATTTACCTAGGATAAGAATGTCCAAATGGGAAATTTTTTGTGTATCAAATTTTTTAGATAGGGGCTTGGTATCTGAGAAATATAGACAACTAATCAATTATACACACACACACACACACACACGCGCACACACACACACACACACACACACACACACATATTGTAAAAACCAAAAACCTTTCCTGTTAGATAATTGGTCAAAAGATATAAACAAATGTTTCTCTAAAGGACTAAAAGCTATTAATAATGAAATTCCAAGTGACTAAGAATAAGAGCAATGCAAATCAACATAACTTTGAGGTTTTACTTCACACCCAGAAAATTGGCAAGATGAAAAAAAATGGAGGAATGGAGGAATTGTGGGAAGATAGGCACAATATTGCGTTGTTAATAGAGCTGTGCATCACCACACCCTTTTTGGAAAGCAGTTGGCAATAATGTAGATGAATTGACTAAAATGTCTACATCCTTTGACCCTAGGATTCCACTATTAGGTTTTTACCTCAAGAGGCCATTGATAAGAAAAAAGTCTCCACATACACCAAAATATTTATAGCCACACTTTTTTCAGTAGTAAAGAGCTAGAAACAAAGTATAGAAGCCCATCAATTAGGGAATGGTTAAATAAATTGTGGTGCATCAATGTAAGAGACTAAGCTGTAAGAAATAACACATATGATGACTATAGAGAATACTGAGATAATCTGATGTAGCATAATGTAACTGGAGCCAAAAAAACAATATTCACAATGACAACAGTGTAAATGGAAGGATCAGCAACCACAAAATTTCAAAGTCAGATGTTGCAAAATTACAAAGAACAACTATGACCCAAAAGAAGAGGTTTGAGAAGATACCTTGACCCAACTTCTTTGCTGGAGTGGGAGGCCCCTGGATAAGAAACATTGCATATATTTTCAGATGGTTTTGATGTGTAGACTGGTTTTGCTAATTTCTCCCCCCGCCCTTTTCTTATTTTTTTCTTTTAAAAAATAGTATTTGATATATGGGGTGACTCTGGGAAGTGGAAGGGGAGGAGTACTAGGGAAATTTTGGTGATGAAAAAACAAAAGATTTCAATAAAATTTATTGAAAAAATAACTTGGCAGTTCATTTCTGGATGATGATGATGAGGTCTGAACTTTGACCATGTGGTATGTGAGGCTGAAGTTAAATGGACATGATGAAGATAAAAGTGGTTGGAATTTTCATTATTCCTGTTTGTGAGTACAAGGAACAAAGAAACAGCCACGTTCTTTTTTATTGTGAATTTCCAATGAACAAATCACAGTCTCTTTCTATGGTCCAGTGATCTTAATACATAAAGACTAGAGAAGAAGACTGTATAAGATATCCATCATATAGTGTTTTCTTTTTTAAATACATGTTTAAACCTAACCGATTTGTAACAAATTGCTGTTTTGACCCTTTCTCTGCCTCCCCTCCTTTCCTTTTATGCAGCTTTTAAAGCACTATATTTATGTTCTTTTTCTAGTGTTTAATAAATGTTTATAGACTATCACTCATTGTCTGCCAACCCACCTTCCCCAAATAGAAGTCTTCCCTTATAACAAATAGCCAAGCACTTCATCTCCTGACTGTGCCTTCGTCCTGGCTATACCACATGCCTGATATGCTCTGCCCCTGCTCTTCAGACTTTTAGCTTCCTTGGTTTCTGTCAAAACTCTCCTCACATCTCCTCTTCTGTAGGAAGCCTTTCCTGCTCCCCTACCCCACTGATAGTGTCTTTCCTCTGAAATTACCTTCCATTTACACTGTATGTATCTTATATTTACACATTTTTATACACATTTCCCCGAGTAGAATGTGAAGGCAAAAGATGGTGTTTTGCCTTTCTTTGTATTCCCAGTGCTTAGCACAGTGCCTAGTACATAGTAAGCACTTAATAAATGCTTGTTGACTTACTGATTATGATTGGTTGCCACTTCAAAGTTCAAAGGTCTTTCAGATTTGTTTCTCCTTCCATTATTTTGGTCATCAAGTAAATTATTATTTGGTTCTGCTCACTTCATTCAGTATCAGTTGATACAAGTCTTTATGTATTTCTCTGAATCTCATATTCTTCATTTCTTAAAGATACAATAAAATTTCATTTCATTCATGTACCATGATTTGTTCAGCCATTCTTCAACTGATGGATACCTATTTTGTTTTCAGTCCTTTCCAGCAACAAGCACTGCTGTAAATATTCTTGTATATATAGATCCTTTCTATCTTTCACTTCTTTGGGGTATGTGCCCAATAGTAGTACCATTAAGTCAAAGAATGAAGAGTGTAGTGACATTTTGGTGTAATACAAATTGTTTTCTAGAATGGTTGAACCAATTCACAACTACTTCAGTAGTGCAGTAATGTACTTGTCTTCCCATAACTCCTCCAAGAATTTGTTTTCCTATTTTGTCATCTATGCCAATTTGATGAGAGAAGTGGTAGTCCAGAGTTCTCTTATTTTCATTTCTTTCATTATTAAGTAACATGGTATACTTTTTCATAGGGTTGTTTAAGTTCCTTGTAGAGCTAGAATTGCCTGTTCATGTCCTTTAATCACTTAACTCTTGAAGAATGATTCTTCATATATAGTTGTGTTATTGCTTTATGTATCTTAAATTTCTCTTTATCAGTGGAATATGATGTGAATTATTTCCAAATTATTTCCCTTTTGATTCTAACTCCATTTGTTTTCCTTGTTCAGAAACTTTAACTTTATGTAATCAGAATTGTTTCATTTTATCTTTTATGATCATCTTTATTCCTTGATTAAGTAAAAATTCTCTTCTTTTTATCATACTTGTGAATGATAACTCCTTTGTCCTCTGTTAGGTCATGTGTCTATGTATTTGGAGTTTACTGTGATGTAGAGTATAAGGTATTGTATTTTCTTTTTACTTGTGTCTTATTCAATTATTTTTGCTTTTTTTGCCTCTAGTTGCCCCTTTTGCAAAAAATAAGAAGGCATGAAAATTAGACATTAGGATTAATGCTAGTTATCTGTAATTAGAATGATATAACTCTACCCCTTTGCCTTTCTTCTTTTCACATAGCTCAGATCTAAGTTGCTGGGTCTTGCCCTTTCTTCTCTTACATGAACTTCATTTGGTTTTCACTTTCCCTCTTCTTTCTCCATCACCTTACATATTTCTCTAACGATCTTAATATCTCCATTACATATAAGCATACACATGTGTATTCAACTTTCTCCTGATTCAGGTAAGAGTTCAGTTCATAAAATTTCTGATCTTCTACTCCTGCCTCACTGCTTATATAGTATGAGTCTGCTGTACCTCTATTGTGAAGAATATTAAGTTCCTTCTTCCTCATTTCTTCCCTAATGTATTCCTTTATTCCTCCTTTTTCTTTACTCTGTTGAAGGAGAGCATCATAAAACTCTACCAAGTCCCTCAGTTTATCTTAGCTCCTTGAAGTTTTCAAGGGACAGAGTTCCCCCTTTCTCCTCCTTGGAATGTAAACACTTAATTATCATTTAGTCCTTTCACAATTCTTAAAGATAGATTTCTTTCTGGGTTTTTCTCATCTCTTTTGTTTGAATTTTAAAGATTGTACATAGCTGTGTTTTCTCAAAGTGAGTGCTTAAATGGCTTCTCTTTTTTTCCTACTGGTCCATTTTTCTAACTCTTAAGTTATCTTCATTTTTGTAGAATAAATTATTCTTGTAAGCCTTTTTCTTTTGCCTTTTGCTTGTCATCTTACAAAATTGTCTTTCTTTTATGAAATTCCTGCCAAATCTTGTGTGATCATGTATGTAATTCCTTGGTACTTGCTGTCTTTATTTCTTAGATGCTTGTAGTATTTTTTGATCTGGCAGCCCAGGCATTGATAGTCCTAGGAGTTTTAATTCAGGGTATATTTCAGAAGGACATTAGTGGATTCTTTCTATTTTCACTTGGCCCTCTAGCTCCAGTAATTTTCTTGAAATGTGGAATCCACAGTTTCTGTTTAGTCATTGTTTCAGGGAATCTATTGATTCTTGGATTATCTTTCCTTTTCCTTTTTTCCAAGTTGACTGTTTTTATAATAGTTCTTTGTGCTTCATTTCAGTTTTTAGGGTATCAGCTATTCAAGTAAGGAGTCTACTTGTTGCTCCAGGCTGTTGATTTCAATTCCATGTGTTCATATTTAATTTTTATCAGATTTCAGTTCTTCTATCAATTCTTCCATCCATTCTAGCAGTTCTTGTGGCTAAACTATTCTTTTTTGAGGTTCTCCCTGAGCAATATGCTCTTTTAACATATTAATAGCTTTCAAACCACCAGTGGAAAAAACATGTTCATCATCTATATCATGCCCCATAATTGTGGTTATGAACCCTCAGGCTTTGTTTTGTACTCTTTTTTATTCTCTATACTCTCTGATTTAGTAATTTCATCAGCTTTTAAGAGTTCAATTACCATCTTTATACAGATGACATATATATATGCATAACACATACATATATGTGTGTGTATCAAGCCCTAGTTTCTCTCCTGAGCCTCGTTTATACGTCTCCAGCTGCTTACTAACTATTGAACTGTATATCCTGTGGACTTCTTAAGCTTAACATGTTCCAACACTGAAATCATTATCTTCCACTGACCCTGCAACCATCCCTCTTTCAAACTTCCATATTTCTGTCAAGAGCACCACCCTCTTGCCAGGCACTCAGGTTTGCACATTTGTGTTACTTACTTCTAGCTCTTCCTCACTCCATTTATTCAGTCAAGAATTGACAATTCTTTCCACTTTTACTATTTCAGTATGTATTATGCCCAACCAGGGAATATTCAGCATGGAGAAGAAAAGACTTAGGGGAAATGTGATAGTTACCTCAAGTATTTGAAGAGTCTTCACTTGGTAGAGAGATTAGGCTTGTTCTCCTTGGCTGCTGAGAACATTAAGTGGAAGTTTGAAAGAGGTAAATTTAGTCTTGATATAAGGAAAAAATTCCTAATAATTCGAGGTATCTATGTGAAATCAGCTTCTTTGGGTGGGGGATCCTCATCATTGGATATCTTCAAGCAAAGACTGAATGACTATTTATTGAATGTGTTGTAGAAGGGATTTTTTCCCAGGTGTAATTTGACCCAGTCATTTCTGTCTTTTTCAATTCTAAAATTCTGTGATATGACCAGGGCAGAATCCAACTGAATGAAAAACATTTATTAAAAACTTATTATGGGGGCAACTAGATGGCACAGTGAATAGAGCACTGGCCCTGGAGTCAGGATGACCTGAGTTCACATCTGGCCTCAGACACTTGACACTTACTAGCTGTGTGACCCTGGGCAAGTCACTTAACCTCAATTGACCAAAAAAAAAAAAAAAACAACCCAACTGATTATATGCCAAGCAATGTGCTAAACTCTGGGGATACAAATGCAAAATAAAAATGAGACAACCCCTGCCCTCTAGGAGCTTCTAGGGAGAGACAATACCTAAGGGAATTGTTTCCGGAAGTCACAGGAATGTTGAATGGAACCATGGAGGAGCCAGCTAGCAAGTTCTTCCCAGAAGCAGTGGTAGTGGTATTGATTTAATCAGTATTCTCAGAGCAAAAGATTGACAGTGGAAGGAAGGGCAACATGGTCTTGAGTCTGATGCAAGTTATGTGAAGTTTCCTGTTTGGGGTTGCAGTGGATAATTCACCAATAAAACTAGCATGGCCACAGGAAGTCCCAGAGGAACAGCAGCAGGGTGGATGGCAAGGGCATGAATAGAGTAACTTCGGAACACCCAAATAAATCACATTCTATGGTGCTTACAGAACTTGTGGTCTCAGACCCCCTGTGGCTTACTTTTGAGATTTTAATGGAGATACAGTCAACAAGCATTCATTAAATGCCTATATGTTAAGAGTTGTGCTGAGTGCTGGAGAGTTACACCATCTGTCTGGTGGAGACAACCTGCATATGTAGAAATATACCAAATAGATCAAGGTAATTTGGGGAAATGGCACTAGTATTTACTAAGTAGGACTATCAGGAACATCAGGAAATGCTCCGTGTAGAAGACTGTGCTTGAGCTAATCTTGAAGGAAACTTGGGATTCTAAGAAGCAGAAGTAAGGTAGAGTGCATTGCATACTCAGAGGACAACAGTACAAAGCATGGAGGAACTTAGAAGTGAGATGGTGAAAAGACCACGTTGGCAGATGTTGAGTGCCTACTTTGGGAATGTTGTAGACAAGATCCATGGTTTGGGAGGGGGTAGATGTGGGACTGGGTTTGATCTCTTCGAATGATTCTATAGAAGAACAAAATATTTAAACATATAAAAATAACTTTATAAGGGGGTTTCATTGGATATCGCTCCCAATAGCCCTAATTTATCCCATCCTTTACAGACACATGATGAGAAGACTGATACAGGACTCAGCTAGCTGAACAGCTATAAAATGCCCAAATCTGGGTCCACAAAACCAGTTCAGAGTGAAAATTCTGACAGTGACGGCAACATGGTAGAAAAACCATCTGGAAGAAAGGTAAAAATCATTCTACTTAAAATGGATTAATTATTTGGGAGCAGAGAAGAACCATATGGCCGTTTTAGTATTTTTGAAGTATAACACATTATAAAATCAAAAATAGTAGTTTTAGAGACAGTAGTTAAAATATGGAAATAAGAACAGTAAAGTTATAGCCAACTTTAATTATGTTAATGGAATATAGGGATTACATAAATAAATCCATAAATAATTTAAAATTACAGGAGATGGAGAATATATGAATAAATAGAATTCATAGATAACTCAAAATTTCACTTTTCTCCTCGAAAACTATCAGAGCTACTATAAAATTGCAGAATTGTTGGGTGTTAGTTTTACCTCTTTTCTCTTCTTTCTTCACATTCTGGGGATTTATCCATCCTTTTAAAAGACCTGCATCAAGTAGTAAGCAGCAAGTGTGATCCCATTGTCTCAGAAATAATAACAACTAACATTTACATAGAGCTTTAAGGTTTGCAGAATACTTTTCAAATATTTCATTTTATCCTTACAGTGGTAGGTACCCTGTCCCTCTTCCCATTCTATTTTCTAGAAGCAAATTTTATTTTAAAGCTTTTGTTTGTACTAAAGTCATATTTCCTAAAGTAAAAGTACCCTGGCCACCTTGAGTTTTATTGTTCGTGGAGTTACGTGAGTTAGACATGTTAAGACTACACTTGATTTGCTTCAGACTTTTGCTCTCAGGGCTGCCCAGTTACCAACATTTCCCTTTTAATACTAAGTAGCTAAGTAGTACACCACAAAGTAATTGACCGAAGTACCAGCATTTCCCTTTTAATACTAAGTAACTAAGTAGTACACCACAAAGTAATTGACCTTTTGGGATCCAGCCTTCCATTGTAAATGGAAGTTTAAGATAATAGTCCAGGGCATTTTCTACATATATTTACTATACACCACTGTGCAGTATGTGGGTGACAGAAGTGTGTTTTTGACAAGTGTTGGAGAGGAAGAATTATTGGGGACTGGAATAATCATAGAAAACTTAGAATCAGAGAGTTTTAAGATTTATCTCTAGAAAGGGACCTTAGAAATTACCTAGTCTAACCCACTCATTTTATAGATGAGGAAACAGCCCCAGGAAAGTTAAATGACTTGTGTAGTATCACTCAGGTCATATTACAGCTAGAATTTTACCCTAAAACTTGTGACTGTGAGTTCATTTCTCTTTCTACCACACCATACTTTATAGGAGTTATGAGATTTAAGTTGAATCTTGAAAGATGAGTAGGATTTTGATGCATAGAAAGGAGGTTGTCCATGGTTAGTTTAGAGACCGTCCAGATAAAGCATTATGGTGTGATGGAGAGACCTCTGGACTCAGGCCACCTAGGTTAAATTCCTACATCTGACATTTACTAGCTATGACACCCTGGACAAATCAGTTAACCACTGTAAAATGGGTAAAACTAGTATATAACTATATGTTTCACAGAGTTGTTGTGATGAAAGTGTTTATTAATGTGAAGCACAGTGATAAGAAAACAGATTGTTTCCTAAGACAAGGTCACTGGAATTGGGGGGTTTGAAGCAGGTGGTGAATAGGGAATTATACTTAGGAATCAACAAAAGGATTATAAACAGCATGAAGAGACCATTTGAAAACATATAGCACGAATTTATAATATGACAGATTAATCCAGTTCCTTGATTATGTCTAACAATATTTTATGATCTAGGAATAGTAATAAAGAAAATAAATCCAGGTTTGGTTGTTGGTATGATCAAAGGTCAAGGATTGAAGAAGTCTTTGCTGTTAGGGTAGCATTGAAATGACTGACCATAGAAATCTTGTCTGGGGGGAAAAAGAGTTAAATATAGTTCCCCAGCTATTAGGGTTAGGGAGGTTTTTAATATAATCTGTAGGCCTTGATGAGGCAAAATGTAAGTTTACATGTGTAGGGAAATTAGAAAGGTTTTAAGAGTAAGGTGATTGTGATTGGAAAGAGGGAGCACACAGTCCTGTGATTTTGCAGATTGGCCAATGCATTGTTGAGCACTAGATCGAGGTTTTGGCTATACTGGTAGAGTGGGGATCAGTGCTACTTGTTTCATAGAGAATGACAAACTGTGAAATCAGTATGTCATGTGGCTTTCAGCAGAAATGAAATTACCAAAAGGATGGTATGGAAAGGAAAATGAACTGGCTGCTTAAAAATATCTAAGAAAGTAAAAGTGAGTCCTGGAAGACAGAACTCGAGCAATGAGGATTTCTGACGGGTGATATAAACAGATGGACACTGTTGATAATCCTCCCTTCAATCAGCAATTAATGCATTTCAGAAGTTTAGTCCAGAAAGCACTTATTGATTTCCTATTTGAAAGACATATAGTGCTGGAAATACAAAGATAAAAATTATACACACCCACCTTCTTCCAGGGCTTTTAATATTATAATAGGAAAGACAAGAAAGAAGAGTAAAAATTGCGAAGAAAAGGTTCAGGCAAAGTGCCACAAGAAATTTGAGGATGAAAAGATTACTTTTACCTGGGCAAGGGAAGAAGGAAGCCAGGAAAGGTTCCTTGGAGGAGATGGGAGATGAGATCTAAGTTGGATCTTGAATGAAGCGAAGAACTTCAACAGAGAGATGGGAAAATTCATTCCTGACATGAGTAATTGCTTGAGCAAAGGCAAGAAGACACAAGAGGATAGGATGACAATTGGGAATGGTAAAGTGGTGTAGAACTTTGACTGTTGGAGTTAGTGGTTTATGTTTAGTGATTATTAAACAAAGAAGCCACTTAGGAGTGTTTGAGTAGAGGATTATACGGTCACAGCAGTGTGTGAAAAAGATGACTTAGGTAGCTTTGCAGGATGGCCCGGAGAGGTGACAAACTAGAAGACTAATTAGTTTAGGTAAGAGTTAATGCCATTTGCAGGAATTGAAAAATTATGAAAAGGGGCAGGCAAAGAGGGAAAAATTAGTTAAGTGTGAAATATGTTGAATTTCAGATACCCAATGGACATCCAAGATGAGAGAACGATGCTAGGTAGGCACTGAAATAGTTAAAATAATAAAAAAGGCCTGGTCTCTACATTCAAGGACTCTACAAATACGATTTGACTTCCTTGACACAACACTACCTATATTACTCTTTCTCTGTCCTTACTGAAGGCTCTTCTTTCTTTCCCTTTCATGGTTAATATTCCCCCAGATTTTTTCTTCCCACCTCTTCCTAAGCAACCATGTTGAATCTCATATCTTTAGAGTTGAATCGTAGAATGTTAGAGCTGTCAGGATCCTTAAAGATAGTCTTATCTAACTCTTTTATTTTACTAGCCCGTGACTCCTGGATTTATAGTTACCACTCCATCCCTTCTCCCACCTCCAGTCCTATATTTTTAGCTACCTAGATATTCAACATTTTCAAAGCTGATCTCATTATCTTCTCTCCCAAAATCTGGTCTGTCTCCTGACTTCTTGTTATTAACCCTACTGAAAATCTTGAAGTCATATTGACTTCTCCCACCTGCTCCATTTAATTGTTGAGTCTTAAAGAGTCTACTTCCATTTCTTGTGTCCATTCCCTTCTCTTCATTCAATTCAGGAAATATTTATAAAGTACTTATTGTGTGGTAAGGGAAATACAAAGTTTAAATAAGACATGGTCCCTGCCTTCTTCAACGTTATAGCCTAGTAGGGGTAAACGTGATATACCTACTATTTATGTATTACAATTATTTGTGTATGCGATATAAACCTGGTACTTTGTGATTTCTGAGAGAAGTATCCTACCGATTAGTGAATTAGTGGGAGATAGTGTGTCAATTGGACTCCAAAAAATGAGGAAGAATATATTGGATGGAGGGCAATGGAGGGAAGGGCCTTCTAGCCATAGAAACAGCATGAACAAAAGTCACAGAAGCAGGAAAATGAAGGAAGAGGAAAATTTTATGTTCCATGCTTCCCTGAGTTCAGTGTCTAAGGATTACCTCATTACCTTTCAAATAGACTTTTGTAATATAGCCTTCTAAGCATTGTCATCTTACTTAGAGTCCTTGCCTCTTCCAAATTAGTCCTGCACACTGCTCCTGCTGGGTTAATCTTCTATAGCACAGCTACAAGGACATGAATGAAGGGAGTAACTTAAGCAAAAATGGAGGAAGATCCGTTCCTAATATGGGTAATTGCTTGAGCAAAGGAAAGAAGACAAGAGAAGGCAGGCTGACAAGAGGGGATGAGCAACTGCCCTAATCAGAAGTTTTCAGTGGCTTTCTGTTGCCTGCCAAATTAAGTATCAACTTCTGGCATCAAAAACCTTCTGCAATAGTCATATCTTGTCTTTACAATTTTATCTCCCGTCTTCCCCTTAAATATACTGAATTCTGCTACTAAATTAGACTTAGAATTAAAAAAAAATATCCTTCTTTTCTACCTCTGTTCAATGGAACACCACGGGGTGTTTCCTCCACCATGAATGCTGCTTTTGCCAGTTCTGCCTGTTGAAATTTTAATTTTCTTTTAATACTTATGTAAAATACTACTTTCCTTCATGAGACCTTTTCTGATTCCATCCTTAGCCCCCAAGCCGAGAGTAGTCTCAGTTTTGTCTTAAACCTAAGGAGAATATGAAGGCTGTAGGGAAGTTTGCCAGTATGGAATGACTCCACAGAGTAGTGGTGGTAGGTGGTTAAGGTATGAACTGGGGGGATTATCTAGGTGGGACTGAGCTAAATTAGAACCAGCATTTTAGAGAAGGTGGTATATAGGTAATAATGATGAAAGAAGAATAGGTAAAGGTAAGATAGGAGCATCGAGTGGAGGAAAAGGAGCACTAATTAGGTAGAATTAAGTGTCTTAAGAAAGAAGGTATCAAGGAGTAGTGTTAGGCAGGAAAACATTCAAATAAAAATCTTCAATGATTCCATATTTTCTTTGGACTACAATATCATCTGACTACCACTATCTTTCCAGTCTTATTTTGTCTCTTAAACACTTGCAAGGGACCTTAAAGGTCATCTGTTCCAACGCTTTCTTTTTATAGATGAAAAAGTTGACATCCAGAGATGTCAAATGACTTACCAAGGTCATAGAGATTAATAATCAACAAAGTCAGCATTCAAACCTGTGTCCCTAATTCCAAATCCAGTGTTCTTTCACCTGTGTCACCACTACTTCTCTATACATTCCCCATCCCAGTCAGTGTTCTGATAATTCCCAAATACAACATTAAAATTTAACATTCTGTGCTTTTGCATAGGGTACTCCCCCACTTCTGGAATGGACTGTTTCCTTACCTCTGCTTTGTACAATCCCTGTCAAAGTATCAATCAGGTGCTACTTTCTACATAAAGTCCTTCTTCATCTTCCAGTTGTTAGCACTTCTCTTTCTTTGAAATTACCTTTTATTAATCTTATTAATTAATTATCAACTAAAATAATTTAAAATTAATTAAATTTAATTAATTAATTAATTATTAATTAAATTAACCCCAGCCAAGACTCAAGCAGATTCAAGGTTTAAAATTCAGTAAGCATTTTGTAAAGCCTAAAATACAATTAAAACAAACTTTACTAAGTAATAATTGAAAGGCTCAATTTAAAAGGATCCAGAGTTAAAAACAACAATACTTAACTCTTCCTGGAGAAACAACACCACAAAGCAGCCAGGAAAGCAGTCCCTTGAATGTAGCAATTGGGGCAAAATCAAGCTTCTGACTTCAGTTTTTCTTGAGCTAGGCCTGTTAACTTCAGGGAATTAAGGAAGCAAAATAGTCTTCCTGCCCCCTCAGAGAACCAATCCAATTTAGATAAAACAGGTGTCACTCCTACCATATCCCATTGCTTGGGGTTGCTAAGTCCCTAAAATGTTCTAGAGGACCTTCCATCCATAAAATAATTTTAAACACCCCTAGCAGCGGCACTTAATGCAAATAATGAAAATAGCAGACAACACTCATTTTAGAACGGTAGCAGAGTGATGTCAAGAACAATTCAGGTCTTCTTAGAATAAAACAATCATGTTAGCCAGGAGCAACAACAGGAACATTTCCAGGAACATTAATTTCACTGAATGAATGACTATACCTTGATTGTTGTCACCAGACCCCAAGGCAGGTCCAGTTCATATGAATTAAAAAAGCTAAGAAGTCATAGGCTTCTTGCATGTAACCTGTCCCAGAGCTTTAGTCTGTCCCAAGAAAGAAAGATCAGTTGAGCTAGTGTATTTATTAGGTACCCCCCCTTAAGGGGTACAGTAGGAGATGATAACATATAATGGGGAACTGGAGAGCAAAGGGCAGGCAGGTAGGGAAAGGGTACCCTTGCAGGGTCAAGGCTGTTGGAAAGACATTGGAGAAGTCCAGAAAATGAGTTGAACCAGGAGTGAAGCTTACTTCCTCTTGGTTATAACCATGCTTACTACCTTCCTTGCTCACTACCTCTAGCCCTATGGGCTACAGGCCCCTAGAAGTCCCTTGTGGGCTAGGGGGTCACCAGTCCTGAGAGTAGGCTTCAAGGTAGGGTGTTTCCAGGGTGAGAAAGCTGCTGGCATAATTGACGATCAAACTGCCAAATGTTGTCTCAATTCCTGCCCCTCAGCCAGCCACCCAAAAAAATAGCAACCTTAGCCCCAATAAACTTAATAGCTGTGTCAGTGTCTCAGGAATGACACTGGTCTGGAACTCCTAATGGTCCAACTAAAACAAAGGATCTTTAGAGGTGGTCTCCTCAGCCCTACTCAAGATGGATACAATCACAGGCTTAGGACTAGAGAAGTAGAATCTTAGGGTTCTGCATTCAGATCTGTTTGCATCTAGTCTTCCTGTTGTTCCCCCTACCTCAGACTGGGCCCCGTCCTAGCTGGTTGCTTCACTGAAACACGGACTTACCTCATACTGCCATTCTGTCAGCATTTCCTCGCCCACTAGCCAAAATTTCCTCTTCCCTATGAACTTCGTCGGAAGAACAGCACAAAATTTTGATCCTTTTAGAGACATATACTGAGGTATTGTTATGTTTCTTTTATGGAGATTAGGTAAATATTCTTCTTTACTTTCATCCAATGGCTCAAAATTAAGCTAAAGTGTCCCCTTGTTCCCAGGTAAACTCCTCTCTGTACTTAAAGATCCTTTCAGCTTCCCCTTACTGCTTAAAAAAAATGTAAGGGGGAGCTAGGTGGTACAGTGGATAGAACACTGGCCCTGGAGTCAGGAAGACCTGAGTTCAAATCCGGCCTCTAGGTGGGTGACCCTGGGCAAGTCCCTTCACCCCAATTGCCTCACCAAAAAGCAACAACACCACAACAAAAAAGTAAAGCCTCTCAGCAATTCCATCTCTTAACTTCTCAAATCCTTCATAGGGAGGAGCTGTCCAAACCATACTAGGTGAAAAGAAACCTACTTAACTTAAGGAGGACTTGATCTGTTGTCCTGAGTTGTATAGAGCTCTCTGAAGGGGCAAAAACCTCAAGACCTGGGCACAGATGATAAAATAGGAAGGACTAGAGAGAGTCAGCTGTGACTGTGTCCAACAGTTATTCATCCTGATCAGGAAAGCCTTCTTAAAAACTACATTGGAATGGAGAGCCCTGCTTCTTCCTGGAGTGGCACGGGTTTATCAAAGACTTATCCTCTGAGAAATAAGACATCCAGCCCAGATAATCATGGGTGTGATAATGAAGCTGTTGTCTTAAAAGTCCATTCTAGCATTCCATGATACTAGCTGCCTGGGGATGATATGAACTATGGAAAACTCAGTTAACCTGACTTAGACTTAGACTTAGATCTTCTTTGAAGTAAAATGAATACCCTGATCTGAATTGAACAGTGATGTAAGGGGGCCCTTAAAAATATAGCTAACATTTATATAATGTTTATTATGTGTCAGGTACTGTGCTAAGTACATTACAATTATTACCTCATTTGATCTTCACAACAACCCTGGGAGGTAGGTGCTATTATTATTTCCATTTTACAGATGAGGAACCTGAATCAAACAAAGGTTAAGTGACTTGCCAGTATCACACAGCTAGTAAATATTTGAAACCAGATTTGAACTTATCTTCATTACTTTTCCAGTGCTCTATCTACTGCACCACTTACCTTTCCCAATGTGGAAGAAAGATGTGTTTTGTAAGGGCAATAATGGTAACTTCCAACACAATGCCATTGACATCAATGCAAGACATAATTGGCACTATGGTCCCATTCTTTGAATTAAGCATAAACTTTTCCAATCATCTTTTCCCTACACGTAATCTTGAAACATTTAGTTTTTGTTATAGATGATATAAAATGGTACATGTGTTCCCTTTAGAGCAGAGTCTTTATTGAAGAATAAATGCATTAGAAGAGATTTGTTTTGGCTATGTTAGTTTTTTTTCCTGCTACCATTTTAACAAAGTTCAAAGGCACAGCAACTCTTTAGATTGTAAATGTGTATATTTGCAATGAACTGTATATTTAGGTAAACACAGCTGTGTTTGTTTCAAGAAAGTTAATTGTTTTCAGAATGTTTTGATAATACCACTCACTAGTGCAAAGAGGCCAGGATAGTATTCCAGTTCACACTAGGCCACCACATAGTTGAGATTTAATTCTAACCTTACTTTGTCTTTCAAGTAACAAGAAAATAGAATAAATGAGAATGTGAATACAGTTATTTATAAATTATCTGTACTGACAAAAAAGAGGAGTGATACTGATACAATAGTTCATTTATATAGCACTTCAAGGTATGTAAAGTGCTTTATGTACATTATTTCATTTGATCCCTCTGTGAAGAATCTCTTCAGATGAGGAAACTGAGGCTCAGAGAGATGAAGTGATTCACACAGGATAGTGTCTGAGACAAATCTACCTGAAGTCTTCATAATTCCAAAGGGCATTGTCCACTATACTGTTCAGTAAATCAGCAAGCATTTATTGTGTTTACTATGTACAAGGAACTATGCTGGGTGCTGAGCATAGAAAGACAAAAATGAAACCCTTTCAGAGAAGAAAATTAGGGTCTCAGGACAATTATAACCTAACCACTACCCAGGCACCTAGTGCCACTGGGAACATTCCTCTTCTCCAGTATACCCCTCACTTGTCTTCCTGACTATATCATGATTGAGGCAGGTTGACCTTTGAGGACAGACTATATATGTTCCAGGGTAGTGACTGGTGAGTAAGAGCCTCACCTCCTCCTCCCTTTTCATTTTGGGTCAGACACAGTGAGTTACACAGGATGAAGAGGTTTTCACTGATCATCTGTGATCTGCATCATGGTTCTCACTACATTTCCTTCTTCCACTTCAAGTAATATTTATCAAATATTATTTTATTGTTACCTCTTAAAATGCTATTTTTTCTTTGTCTTTTAATGTGTCTAATGATTAGTACAGATGTACATGATTTATAAATATAATTTGGGTTGTATTTTTCTTTTTAACAGAAATGATCAAAAAACTGTAAAGACCACTGTTTTCTGATGAAATACAAACTCCTGTGGCATTTATAACACTTTGCAACTTGCTTCTAGTCTACGTTTCTAGGCTTATTACATATTACTTCCTTCCCTTCAAGCACTCTTCAGCTCAAGTGTCACTTCCTGGATGAGACCTTTCCTGATCCTCCCAACTACTGATCCCTCACCTCTGAAATTACCTACTATTTACTTTGTAAATATTTTGTGTACACTTTGTATACACTTATGTGAATTTGTTGTTGTTTTTTCCAATAGAATATAAGCTCCTTAAGAGTAGAAACGATTTCCCGTCTTTGTGTGCTCAGCACCTAGCACAGATCTGACCTATGAGGGTTGTGTGGACAGTCAATTAAGGATAGGAAGAAGAGCTGCACCTCACTCTCCCTTAAGCAGTTATGGGGCTTGTATCCAACATAACCATATCTAGTCTTATCCTCCAATACTCTCCTACATAGAATCCTCAGAAGTCAGATCGTAGTCCCTGGTGGACCCCAGCCCCATCGTCTTCGAGGCAATAGAGAGTCATTGGAGCTTTTTGAGCAAGGGAATGCTGACCTGTGCTTTAGGAATATCACTTTGACAGATATGTGGAGGGCAGACTGGGGAGCAAAGAAAAATGCCAGAAACTGGGAGATTAAGTAGACTATTGCAGTAATCCAGGTGAGGGGTGATAAAAGACTGAACTAGGTGGTAGGATTGGCTACTGATTGTATATGTAGGGTGAGGAGTTAAACTCAAAGGTTATCAGCTGAGATGACTAGAGAGATAATGGTGCCCTTGAGAGAAATAGGGAAGTTTGGAAGAGCCATAGTAGTTGGAGGTGGGGGGTAGGAATGGTGCAAGGGGCAGGGAAGGGAGACAATGAATAATGAGTCCTGTTTTAGATGTGTTAAGCTTGAGATCTTTGTGTCATACGTATCACACTCACTGGCCACCTAAGGCGTAACCCAAAGCTGTGTCCTGGGCCACCTTCTCTAACTCTGTATTCTCTCTTTGAGACGTCATTAGCTTCTGTAGATTTATGTATCATCTTTACGCAGATACTTCCCAAATTACATGCACACCCCACCCCTGGATCTCTCTCCTGAACTCTAGTTGTACATCTCCTATAGGCATCTCAAACTAACATATCTAAAATCACATTCATTATCTTTCTCCCTCACCCTCTTCTGAATCTCTATGCCTCTACACCATCTCCTGGCTGTGTTCCCTTCTTTCTTTTCACACAACCACCCTAGTTCAGGCCTCTCATCACCTCTTGCCTGGACTTTGACAAAAGCCTTCTCAGTGGCCTCTCTGCTTCAGGTCTTTGCTCCACTGTGATCTGTTCTTCACACAGCTGCCAAAGTGATTTTCCTAAAACACAGATTTGAACATGGCACTTTCCTTCTCAATTAACTGCAATGGCTTTTTGTTATTTCTGGAATCAAATAAAATAACTCTAATGTTTAGCCCTTAAAACCCTTTGTAGCCTAACCCCAGCCTACCTTTTCAACTTTATCAGGGGTTATTTCTCTTCACCCAGTCTAGAGTCAGGTCCAGTTGGCCCTCTTACAGGTCCTCATGTACGGTGCTCCATTTCTTGTCTATCTGTGCACTGACTGTCTCTCATGCCTAGAATGTGCTCCCTTCTCTCTTAATATCTTTGGTTTCTTTCAAGACCCAGTTCAAGTGTCATCTTCTACATGATATATTTCCTGATACCCTTCAGCTTCTGATACTTTTCTCCCCCCAAAATAAATCACAGCCTATATTATATACTCATATATGTGTGTTATCTCCCTCTATATAAACATAGGGGGGAATATAAATATTTGCAGCTAGGTGATATAGTTGGATAGAGTGCTAGACCTGGAGTCAGGAAGGCCTGAGTTCAAATCTAACCTCAGACACTTACTAGCTGTATGACCATGGACAAGTCATTTAACCCCAGTCTGCCTCAGTTTCTTCATCTGTAAAATGGAGATAATAATAGCCCCTACCTCCCAGGATTTGTTGTGAAGATTAAATGAGATAATATTTGTAAAACACTTAATACAGTGCCTGATATATTGTAGGCACTTAATAAATACATATTTTCCTCCTTCCTTCCTAAGTATTAAGCTCCTTGAGGATGAAGATTGTTTACTTTTGTCTTTGTAGCTTCAGTTTGTAGTAAAATGCTGGCAGCGTTATTGATTTAATAAATGCTGATTGATGGATTTAATTGTTTAAGATACTATCAAGGTATAAAAGTCCACTTCGTAGTTGGTGACCTGAGATTGGAGTTCATGAGTGACCAGGGTAGAGATATTGATCTAAATGTCATCTGCATAGGGATGATAATTGAACCTATGAGAAAACTGTATAGAAAAACTCTTTTAAGGGCACTCCTCCAACTAAGTGTGTCTCCCATGCGTGTGTAAAAAGTATTCAGGCTTTCCCGAAAACTCAGTGAACCTCAGATTATTCATATCAAGCAAAACATAAAACAAAGAGAAAAGATAAGAGAAAAGGGCCCATAACAGGGCCTTAAATTATATTTACCGTTAGGGATGGGACAGAAATGATGATACAGCAAAGGATATTCAGAAGGAGCAGTCAGACAGGAAGAAGATGAAGAGGTCAGTGTCATAAAGACAGAGGGAGGAGAGAATACTGCAGAGAGGGCAAGAAAGATGAGGACCGGTAAAAAGACTATTGGATTTCGCAGTAGTTCATTGGTAACGTAAGAGACAGAATCGAGTGAGGAAGTCACAAGCTAAATTGTAAGAGGAAAAAAAGTAGAGCCATAGTCTTCCATTTAGTAATGTGAATAATCCAAATTTGTGTGTAATCTTATAATTATTTATATTTGGTCCTAGAATGTGATTTTCTTCCCATGTTTAAATATGTCTAAACATTATTTAAATATACCAAGTATATTTAAATATTAAATATGATATTGAAGAGTTCAACATTCTTTAATAAGGACAAGCCACACTAAACACCTATCACAATAGAAATTAGAGTTCTCTTTTCTAACTTAACTCCCCTTTCCCTTTCTCACCCCATTTATATTACAGTGCAGTGCCAAAATAAGAATATCTTTCTGCTCTACCCTTCATACTACAAATAGACATCACCCCTCAGGCAAAACACCAACCTGAACTGAACTACCATTTTCCTCAGTAGTTTGTGTTTTTTGTGGAATTAAGAGGTTATGGCTGATAATTAACTGTTTTTAAGATAGAGATTCCACTGTAGTAAATATAAACAAATTAATGATTAGACTGCAAAAACTTTTTATTATCTACTGTTTAAATTTATTAGTAAGAACCTGACAGTCAAATTTGCTTTGGATAAAACTTTTTATATTAAAAATATATATTTTGTATATTTTTGTATATTATATATTATATAAAATATTATTTTATTTAATTGTATAATTATATATTTTAAAATTAAATATTATATATTTAATTATATATTATATAAAAATTACATATTATATAAAATGTTATATTACATAAAATATATGTATATATGTACTTTATATATTATATTAAAATTATCATAAATAGGTAGAGAAAGACATAGTATAAGAAGGAAGAGAGTGAGTAGTCAAGAATAATGCCAAGGTTATGAACCTCGTTGATGGAAGGATGATGGTACTCTAAACAGAAAGTTCAGAAACAGTCTGGGTTTTGGGAGAAATATGTTGAATTTGGTTTTGAACATGTTGAATTTGAGATGTATATGGTTTCTCATCCGAAATATCCAGTAGATAATTGGAAGTACATAACTAGAGCTCAGGAGAGAGACTAGGGATGGCTATATAGCTTTGGGAGTCATCTGCATAGAGATGATCATTAAGCGTAGGAAGATGAATTGCTAAATTGGGACAACAATAATTGACAACAATTCAGTTTTGTTGAGACACAGAGAGTGTGAAGAGAAGTAATATGAAATAAATCTAGAAAGGTAGCTAGACCCAGATTATGAAGGTCTTTAAATGCCAAGCTGCTGTGTTTGTATCTTACCATAGAGACAGTGGGGATTCACTAAAATTCTTTAGTAGAATAATATATTAAGACTTGTACTTTAGGAAGATTCCCTTTTTAGCAGTGTGGAGAATGGATTGGAGCAGAGAAAGAGTGGGAAGAGGGAGAACAAATGAAAAGCTATTGTAACAATCAAGGAAAAAGATAATGAGGACATGAACCAGGATGGTGGCCTTGTTAGTGGAGAGAAGTTTGGACTAGGTTGCAGGTATAGTGAGAATTGTGAATTTCATTTTGAACATGTTGAGTTTGACATACCTGCAAGTTCAAACTCTGTCTTCTGTGGAAAGCTTTCTTTTTTTTTTAAAATATTAATTCATTTTTAGTTTTCAACATACACTTCCATAAATTTTTGAGTTTTAAATTTTTTCCCCCTCTTCCTCCCTCCCTAAGATGATGTGCAATCTGACATAGGCTCTACATATACATTCCTAGTAAACATATTTTCACATTAGTCATGTTGTAAAGAAGAATTAGAACCAATAAGAGGAACCACAAGAAAGAAGAAACAAAACAAAACAGAAGAAAAAAAGAGCAAATAGTATGCTTTGATCTGCAAACTCCATAGTTCTTTCTCTGGATGTGGGTAGCATTTTCCATCATGAGACTTTTGGAGATGTCTTTGATCTTTGCATTGCTGAAAAGGGCTAAGTCTATCAAAATTAGTCATCTCACAACGTTTCACAACATTCTCCTGGTTCTGCTCACTTCACTCAGCATCAGTCCATACAAGTCTTTCCAGGTTTTTCTGAAAAACCTTTGGTGTCTAAATTCAAATAGCATCAGATCCCTCCTGGCCACATAGTAACTTAGAAACCACAAATTAACATTATCTATGTTGTATTATATTTTTATGTTGTTAAACATTTCCGAATTGCAATTTAATTGCTGTACTTGGGAGTTTTGGACTCCCTAGGGAAATCTGTTTTTTATAATGTTGCAGCCTACTCATGCCCACCAATGGATCTAACCATTGTCCTTTGGATGATTTTCAATATCAGATCTTCAGAGATGACAACATTCTATGACTCTCAGCCTCACCGCAGCCATCTCTGTTATCTATAGTATAGTATAGCACTATGTACTATACTATACTAAATTAGCACTATAGTAAGGAAGTAGTTTAATTTTTTTATATTCTTGTATTTACCGTGGAAAATACCTTGATTTAAGGTATTATTTAGGTGCTTATATAGGTAATTTACTCTATATTTTCTTTTCATCCCAAACCAATACTGTTCATTCAGAGATTTATTCTTATATGATAATCTTCTCTGGAACATAAATGTTTTTCTTTAGAGCGAAAATACAACTTAATCTATTGTTTTTTCCTACCATTCTTTTCTTAACCACTTATTTGCCTACATAGCCTTCAATTTTTATTTAAATGTCAAATTTGCACCAGTTATGGGAGCCCATGTAGATAAACCAGGTCAGTAATGTGAAATATTAGCATGTTGTTTAAACTAGAGAAGGGAAGACTTAGAAAAGACACCATAAATATCTTTAAGTATTTGATGGACTTGTACTTGGAAGAGGGATTATACTTGTTTAGCTTGATCTCAAAGAGCAGAACTGTTTATAATGGGTACAAATTATAAAAACAAATCTTGTCTTAAATGAAAAACTTAGAGCTGTACAAAAACAGAATAGGCTGCCTTGGAAAGTCATGGATTGTCCCTTTTTTGAGGGCTTAAGACGAAGACTGGATGTGACTACTTGCTGACTGTGTTGTTTGTTTGTTTGTTTTTTATTCAGCTTTATTTTATTTTCCATTCCAAATTCTCTCTCCTCCCCTTCACTTTCCCTAGTCATTAAAAAAACAAGAAAAATAAAAACCATTACAAATATGTATAGACATGCAAAACAAATTTCCACATTAGCCATGTCCCAAGAAAAAAATAGAATAGATTATACTTTAATCTGCACTCAGTTCTATTTCTGGAGAAATATGCAGAGAGCATATTTCATCGTGAGTCCATTGGAATCGTTGTTAGTCATCATATTAATCAGAGTTACCAAGTTTTTCAGAGTTTATTATATTTACAATAGTGCTGTTACTGTGCAGATTGTTCTTCTGTCTCTGCTCACTTGACCTTGTTTCAATTCATTCAGATTTTTCTGAAATCATCACTTTCATAATTTCTTACAGTCCAAGTGTTCCATAACATTCATATTGATGGACATCCCCTCAGTTTCCCATTTTTTGCTACCACAAAAGGCATCTATAAGTATTATTTGTAGACATGGCACCTTTTCCTCTTTCTTTGATCTCTTTGAGGAATAAATAGCCCTAGAAACAGCTTTGCTGGGTCAAAAGGTATGTACAGTTTAATAGTTTTTTTGGGCACAGTTCCAAATTACTTTCCAGAATGGTTAGACTAGCTCACAGTTCTATCAGCAGTACATTAGTGCCCCTATTTTCCCACATCCCCTCCAGCATTTGTCATCTTCCTTTTTTGTCATCTTAGCCAATCTGATGACTATCGGGTAGAACCTCAGCGTTTTTTAAAATGTCCATTTCTCTCTGCTTTGATCTCTTCCTTTGAAAACTATTTATATCCTTTGAGCATTTATCAATTGGTACTTGCTAACTGTATTGCTGCCTTGCCATCTGGACCAGAAACCATGCCCTTGGAAATTTTAACATGTTTGTCTTCAGAACTTCCCCTCTAAGGCCTCAGTGTCCTAATTGATGATTATGCCATACCTCCCTCCTAACTGCCTGGCTATCTTCCACTGCTACTTTGACTTCTCTCCCTACCTCTCTGGTTTTAGAACCATGACCAAATCATTTCTGCTCACTATCCCACTTTCAGGACCAGAATGTTTTCCCTGGCCACTGTTTCCCTAGATGTGTTGTCTCTTCTTTCTGTTAGAGTATAGGGGACTTTCTTTGCTTTTGCATTTGTATACCCAGGGCTTAGCACAGTGCTTGACACACAGTAAGTACCTAATATAAATGCTTTTTCATTCATTCATTGTCCCTTTTAAATCTGGGATTTTATAATCAGATAGCAGTAAGGTGGATGAAAAGGTCAAAATCAGTTATCCCCAACAAGTACTAAAATGTTGCTTATAAGATTACCAGTTAAGATTTACTTATAGATTACTTTATAGTAATAGTTATATATAATCTATAGCTATAGATTACTTTAATGTGGTCTACTACAGAATTTGTACCCAATAATTTGTATGTGAATAATCTGCATCATTGATTATCAACAATATTCTTCTGAGAATTGGTGCTCTAAACCAGTGCCCAGGAGTCAGGATTATTCTCCGTTACAAGACAGATAGCCTTAGTTTTATTTGAGCAGTGTGATACCTGAATATTAGCAAATCTTGAAGCACAGTCATTTTCATTACTTTCAGTGGGGCACTTCAACATCCTGGTATCATTATTTTAAGTAGGGGTACTGCCTATCCCTACTCCATAGTAGCTCAGTGGGTTTGGAAACTCTTATAGCTGGATCCAGAGTAAGTAGTTCCTGTTTTTGTAGGACTTTCAAGTATGTTTAATTGTTTTCCTCATAAACAGTACTGTGAGACAAATAGTACAAGTATTATCCCATTACGGTATTATCATAATAAATAGCATTTATATAGTGCCTACTATGTGCCAGGTACTGTACTAAGTGCTTTATACAGAACTATGTGTAAATTACCTCATTTGATTCTTTGAAAACCCTGTGAGACAGTCATTATTCCCATTTTACAAATGAGGAAACTGAGGCTTACAGAATTATATAGCAGTGACAGAATTCAAACCCTAGTTTCCTGACTCCAAATCCAACAGTTCTTCAGTGATACCACTCTGCCTTTAGGTTTTGTGACAGTTCCTTACCTGACTATGTGGCAGTGAACCTTGACTCAGGACACTTGGTCATTTCACTTGATAGTTTTCCTTTATTACAAATTATGTGCTAGGCACTAGTTTGAAGTTGTATCTTTGTTTCCTTTATTTAAGGCCTACAGTTGTTGATACTTAGATCAATTATGTACCAATTTCCAGTGTTATTGCTTATTCTCTCCCACCAAGATTGGTTGAATATTGGAGATACAGAAATATGCCTGATATATTTAAATGCCTACATAATTCTATACCAGAATTACTGATTGAGTCTTAATTTTCCCCAAACTTATACTTCAGTATTTGAGCTATTTTACTCCTATTTATGTTGCCTTTTAAAAATTATTGTTGTGCTTACACTTACATAACATCATTCACATTTATGTTTTTTTTTTCCTAATAGAGTAAAGAAAAGATTTCATCCTACAGTAAAACTCCAAAAGTTGACAGTAGGAATGATGTGGGGAAAGAGATGAAAGAGAAATCATCTATGAAGCGTAAACTTCCATTTACCATTAGTCCGTCAAGAAACGAAGATCGAGATTCAGACACAGGTAGAATATTTTTTAAAATTTTCTTTTCTGATAAAGCAATCTCAATCATTGTCTTATCATGATTCTTTCTTCAACGCATAGCTCTTTTCTCTCCTCCTCTTTTCTGTAATCATGTTCCCAATAAAATGATCTGTTCATTTAATAGAAGAGTGAAGCATGTATCGGTATTTCATGGTGTCAAATTGGTTGTTTCTGACTGAAGTGATATTTTCTTATCACCTAGATATGGTTCTAGTCAAAACTATGTACAGTGTTTCCCAGGAACTTATGTATATTTCAAATAATGCTTTATTTACCTTCTTAGAATATAATGTGTGTATATATATATGTTTGTGTATATGTATATATATACATTTACATGTGTGTGTGTGTGTGTGTGTATGTGTCTCACTGTTCAGTGAGATGGTAGACTGATGAAATAATTGAATGTTTTTTAAAGACTTCCTCTTCAGAAATAGTTGGTCAGAATCTGTTGATATATTTTTGAAGCTCCAGACTAAAAAGTCTTAGGGATTTTAGATCTGGAACATATTAGACCACAGTGGACAGTGGTGTTGGCTATCCTGTTTCTAAGACACCTTATGTATGACAAACTACGATAAATTGCATGCATTTAGTGATATCATTAATTCCTAAGTATGATTCAAAGTGGAGCAGAAATTAAATAATCATCTAATATACTCCTAAAATTGTTGTTTAGATCACCGAACTAATTATTCACGAGCTTATGAAATTTTAAGACTGGAGATAAATAAATCCCTCCCCTCATTTTATAGATTAGGAAACCAAATCCCAGTGAGATTAAAAACTTGCCCAAGATTACATAATTTAACATAAGATTGAACAGTAGGCCAGTATTCTAGCATATGATTACCTGATACTTATCCAAGTTATTTTATTCTTTAGGTAAATTCTTAATGGGAAATTTTCTTTAGAATGTTTTCACTTAATTTGAAGAAATGATCTTATTATGTATCTTCATGCGCAAGCATTTATAATTTTCTGTCATTCCAGTTATGTTTTGATCTTTAAATTTGTGACTGTGACAAAATATCCTATGGAAACTTGAAATCCTCTTTACCAATATTTCTATTCAGAAAATATTTTTTGTAGTTTTAGCATGTTTTCTTTTTATATTTCTGTTACTTTGCTTATTTGGAGTTAGTTATTCTCTTTACTTTAAGGAACTTTACCTTGGAGAGTTGTCACAGATTGTTAGAAATCAAAAAATTTATTTCAAGTCACTGTTTCCTCTTAAATACTTTAATGAAATTTTGTGTGCCAGAATTTTTATACTCTATGTTGAAAAATTATCATGTGTTTATCTCATCAAGGACTATGAAGTTTATCTTCAATGTAAATATTAAGGATTAAATATTGAGACTTGTAGCAATTCTTCTCTTTATAATATTTAGTTCCTAATGTTCCTCTTTGAATCTAAAAAGGCAGTGTTACTAGAGAAAGAAGGTAAATCTCTAGCATCTAATACCCATCATTTAGAGAAACTCTGATGAAGAGTTACGTGCATGCTGATAGTGGTCATAATGTTTGGAGAGAGTACCTTGAGGCAATGCCAACAGGAACTCCTGCATAGACCCCTTCTCTTTGACTCTCTCAGCCTCATTCCTTTTCTACAACTATGGCCAAGGCTTTCTTTTGGATTTTAGTGATTTTTGAAGCTTAGATAACATCTAATCTTTTTTTTTTTATTTCTTAATCTTCAACAACAACTATATATTGAGTGCCAGCCATATACAGGGTGATGTGCTAAAGTGAAGATCTGTTTATGATCTGTAGTTCATTTCAGCAAACTTTATTAATCATCTGTTCTATGTAAGACACCGTGCTGAATGCTGTGCGTACAAAGATGATTTGGAATGACAAACCAGGAATATTCATAGATCTGTGACAAAGGTAGGGGGATTAGATTTTCCCCCCCTAAAACATTGAAATTTACCCAGGGCTACATAACAAACTTATGGGATGCAGTGAAAGCAGTCCTTAGGGGATGTTTTATATCTCTAAATGCTTACATGAATAAAATAGAGAAAGAAGAGTTCAATGAATTGGGCATGCAATTAAAAAAGCTAGAAAAAGAACAAATTGAAAATCCCCTATTAAATATCAAATTAGAAATTCTGAAAACCAAAGGAAGGACTAATACAATTGAAAACTATTGAACTAATAAATAGAACCAAGAACTGGTTTTATGAAAAGAAAAAAAAACCCAACATATATGATATTTTGGAGTTTGGCTTTGATGAAGCCAAAATTGGTTCTACTTTCAGCCAATGATTTTTTTATCAGTTTGTTTGAGGTCAGATTCAACAATCTTGAAGATTTTGAATGACCCCAAACAATATTTCTCATTCTAATTTTCATATATGTATACATACAGATATACTCATCTATATACATGTATATATAATTTATAGACATAATCATATGTATTCAGTATATGTGTGTACATATACATGCAAATATGTGCATATATGTGTATACCTATATAAATATATGCATATATGCTCCCCCCAATGTATAGACTATTTGGGAAAATAAGTGAAGAAGGAGTCTTACCAAATTCTTTTTGTGATACAAATATGGTGCTGATACCTAAACCAGGAAAAGCCAAAACAGAGAAAGAAAATTATATATCAATTTCCCTGATGAATATAGATGCAAAAATTTTAAATAAAATATTAGCAAAGAGATTACAACAACTTACCTTGAGGATAATACACTATGACCAGGTAGGATTTATACCAGGAATGCAGGGGCTAGTTCAGTATTAAGAAAACCGTCAGCATAATTGACCATATCAACAACAAAGCTAACAGAATAGTTTCCTCAAGGACTTTATGATCTAGTAGTACACACACGTAAGTATGATTAAAAGTATAGTGTGTTGAAACAAATGAGAATTCCAAAGTGCCATATTTGAGAAAGGAGAAGTCACTTTCAGCTGAGGTTCAGGGAGAACTTCATAGAGGAGATTGCACCTGAGCTAGGCTTCCAAGGAAGAGAAGGATTTCAACAGGCATTGATGAGGAAGGAATGCTTTTCAGTCATGGAGGACAGCTTGCATAAATGTATGGAGGTCTGAAAGTACAGGATGATAGTGAACATCTAGTAGCCCCTTTTAACCAGAGCTTAGAGTCTGTGAAGAATATGAATGTAAAATTAAAAAAGGGAAAGTAGTTTGGGGCCAGTTTGTAGATGTCCTTTAGTGGCAAGCTGAGTTTGTGTTTTATCCTACAGGAAAGTTTTTGAACTTCAAAGGAATTTCTTTGATCAATATTTTAAAAAATCAGTAGGGAACAGTTACTGTGTTTTGTTTGCATGAGGTAAAGGCTGAAAATCTTGATTATAACTACTGAGAAGTAAAGACAAAGTCAGTTGAAATTCATTTTCATTTAGGAACTTTACTCCAATATTTGATCATCGGATGTTGGCGACTCTGGATTTTAGAAGGCTCTTTCAGCAGAATATAAGTTCTGGAAAGGCCTGGGGTTTATAAACAGTTTCTTGGATAGAGGCCTCATATCTCAAATATATAGAGAACTTTGTCGAGTTTATAGGAATATGAATCATTTTTCACTTGATAAATGGTCAAAGGATATGAGCAGACAGTTTTTGGAGGAAGAAATCAAAACTACATATAGTCATATCAAAAAAGGCTAATAATTATTATTGATTACAGAAATGCAAATTAAAACAACTTTGAGATATAATTTCATACCTATCGATTGGCTAAAATGATAGAAGGGGAAAATGACAAATATTGAAGGGGATGTGGAAAAATTGGGATGCTAATACATTTAGTGGAAATGTGAACTGATCCAACCATTTTGGGGAGCAATCTGGAATTATTCCTAAAGAGTTATAAAATTCTGTATACCCTTTGAACCAGCAATACCACTATTGGTACTCAGGTGATCAGGGAAAAAGGAAGAGAACCTGTATGTTCTAAAATATTTATAACAACTCCCTTTGTGGTGGCAAAGAATTGGAAATTGAGGGGATACCCATCAATTGGAGAAAGGCTAAATAAGTTGTGGTATATAATTGTGATGGAATACTATTAAGATGGAATTGTGATGGAATACTAAGAAATGATGTGCAGGTTGATTTTAGGAAAACAGATAAAGACTTGCATGCAATAATGAAGAGTGAAATGAGCAGAACCAGGAGAACGTTGTATATAGTAACAACAATATTATTCGAAGAGTAACTGTGAATGACAGCTATTCTGAGTAATATGAATGTTCAGATCAACTACAAAGGACTAATAAAGGAAGATGCTGTCTACCTCCAGAGAAAGAAGTGATAAATGGAACTATATATTGTATAGTTTCATGTATATATCTGTGTCAAATGTTGACCTTCTCTAGTGCAGATCTGTAGGAAGGGAAACAGCTTGGAACGCAAATGCAGCAAAAATTAAGGGGGAAAAAATGGTTTGGAATGTAGTTCCAGTGACAGAATGATACTGTCCTTGAAGAATACAGAGAGAATCATCAAGAGGCTGCCCATCAGGTGATGAATTCTTTAGCCAAGACAAAATATAAAATGGTCCTTAGTCTTGTAAGACTCCCTTTTGCTTCTGTAGTAACAAGGTACCAGAAAAGGGGGCAAAGTGTGCTAAGATTCACCCAATTTTTAGAGAAGCTAAAGTCATCTCACATCGAAGCATTTATTATGATGCACATAAGCAAAAAAGACCAACCTGAACATAATTTCAGCTTATATGCCACCATCTGTTACAAAGGATGAAAAGGTAGAGAAGTTCTATGAAAAGTTCATTAAGACCTTCAAAATTAAATTAACATACATAGTACCCAAGAACTGTAATCCAAAGGTGGAACATAGTAGAGAATGGTGAAAAAACATTTTGGAAATCTGGTTCAGGATCAAAAAATGAAAGAGACCAAAAACATGTTGATTATATGCAAACCTATTGCCTATAGATCATGAAAATTGCAGCAGTAGAATCAGGGTGTGTTAGAATTGGTAAATACAAAATTACGTTAAAAAAATGGAATTGACTATATGTTGGAAGGACACAACTGGTTTTAGATATGGGAGTCATTTCTAAATTAAGTCTCAGACCATCAGCTTGTTAGAACAAAGGTCAGAACCAGTACCAAATTAGAAGAAAAGAGATAAAAATGAGGCCAGGCACACAATTAAAACTGTTCTAACCCAACATTTAAAAAAAATTAATGTCCCCAAAAAGGGAAATGTTATTCATAAAGCAAGTTTCCAAAAAGCTCCCTGTGAAACCTGGTTAAACCATATCACCCTAAAAACATTCAAAGAAAATGAGAGGGCAACATGAAACGAAACATGCAACAATGAAAAATGCCATTAATCTGTCAGCATTTCTTTAGTAAGCTATTTTCCCCATCTATGACACTGGAGCCATCACACTAGGACTCTAACCTCCCAGTCCCAGTGTGCACACAAGGAAGTAGAAATGGCATTGAAGAAAATAAAGATGACAAGAGCAACTAGACCCCAGCAGACATACATAGAGGTCTCTTCTGAAGGCAACACAATTTGAAGGCACCAAGACCCTGATTCTCAATGTATATGAAAGAGAGGAAAATAACCAGACAATTGGGAAAAATGACCACAAATTATATTACTACATAAAAAAGGCAGTCAGGACTACTGAGACTTCTTATTAATTCCTACTTTGCTACTACTGCAAAATCTTTGAGGATAATTTATATATATCTTAGGAGCATCAATATTCTTAAGATTAGAAACAAATATTAGAAAGATTTAAGTTAGTGTTCACAAATTATATTCTATAGCAGATCACAGTTTTTTTAAAATTTTATTTTATTTTTTAAATTTTTTTTAATTTTTAACAAGTGTTTTTAAAACTTTGGGTTACAAATTTTCTCCCTTCCTCCCTCCCTCCCCACCCTCATTGAAAAGGCAAGCATCTTGGTACAGGTTATAGATGTGTAGTCATTCAGAACACTTCCATAGTAGTCCTGTTGTGAAAAACTAAGTATATTTCCCTTCATCCTATCCTACCCCCTCTTTATTCTATTCTCTCTTTTGCCCCTGTCCCTCCTCAGAAGTGTTTGCTTTTGATTATCCCCTCCCTCAGTCTGCCCTCCCCTCTGTCCACCCCCTGCTTTCTTGTCCCCTTCACCCCTTATTTTTCTGTAGGGTAAGATAGATTTCTATACCCAATTGTGTATGTTATTCCCTCCTGAAGCCAAATCCTATGAGAATAAGATTCACTCATTCCCTCTCACCTTCCCCAGTCTCCCCTCCACTGTAGAAGCCTTTTCTTGTCTGTTTCATGTGAGATATTTACCTCATTCTACTTCTCCCTTTCTCCTTCTCCCAGTATAATCTTCTCCCACCCCTTAATTTTATTTTCCAGATATCACCCTTTCATCTTCAACTCACCCTGTTCCCTCTGTCTACCTGTCTATCTATCTGTACATTCATATAATTTTTTCCCCTCCCACTACCCTAATACTGACAAGGGACTCATGAGTTACAGATATCATCTTTCCCTGCAGGAATGTAAACAGTTCAACCTTAATAAGTCTCTTATGATTTCTCTTTCCTGTTTACCTCTTCCATATTTCACTTGAGTCTTGTATTTGAAGGTCAGATTTTCTATTCAGCTCTGGTCTTTTCCACAGGAATGCTTGAAAGTCCCCTATTTCATTGAATGACCATTTTTTCCCCTGAAGGATTATACTCAGTTTTGCTGGGTAGGTGATTCTAGGTTGTAGTCCTAACTCCTTTGCCTTCCAGAATATCATACTCCATGCCCTCCGGACCCTTAATGTAGAAACTGCTAAATCTTGTGTTATCCTGGTTGTGTTTCCACAGTACTTGAATTGTTTCCTTCTAGCTGCTTCGCAGTATCTTCTCCTTGACCTGGGAATTCTGGAATTTGGCTACAGCATTCCTAGGAGTTTTCCTTTGGGGATCTCTTTCAGGAGGTGATCGGTGGATTCTTTCAATTTCTATTTTGCCCTCTGGTTCTAAAATATCAGGGCAATTTTCCTTAATAATTTCTTGAAAGATGATGTCTAAGCTCTTTTTTTGATCATGGCTTTCAGATAGTCCAATTAAGTTCTCTCTCCTGGATCTATTTTCCAGGTCAGTTGTTTTTCCAATGAGATATTTCACATTCTCTCCTATTTTTTCATTCCTTTGGATTAGTGTTACAGTACCTTGATTTCTCAAGTTGTCCCTATCTTCCAATTTCTCCATTTTAATTTTTAAGGAAATATTTTCTTCAGTAAGCTTTTGGACTTCCTTTTCCATTTGTCTAAGTTTGCTTTTAAGGGCATTCTTCTCCTCATTGGCTTTTTGGACCTCTTTTGCCATTTGGGTTAGGCTATTTTTTAAGGTGGTATTTTCTTCAGTATCTTTTTGGGTCTCCTTTAGCATCACTCCCAGTTTTTCCTCTACTTCTCTTACTTGCTTCTCAAAATCCTTTTTGAGCTCTTCCATGGCCTGGGACCAATTCATATTTTTCTTGGAGGCTTTGGATGTAGGAGCTTTGGCTTCGTTGTCTTCTTCTGGTTGTATGTTTTGATCTTCTTTGTCATCAAAGTAAGATAATATAATCTGACTCTTTTTGTGCTGCTTGCTCATGATCTCAGCCAATTACTTGAGTTATAGACTCTTTGTTAAGGTAGGAGTCTTTTTCCAGTTTGGAGATTGTAGTGTCCCAAGCTTCAGGGGTTTTGTGTAGCTGTTTTCAGAGATACTTTTAGGGACCTGTAAATTTTCAGCTCTTCCAAGATCAAGGGCAAGGTATTTACTCTTTTCCTGGCCTGTGCTCTGGTCTATGAGCACTCTTTTCTGTCTTGGAATTGTGAGGAGGGTTTCCTCTCCACAGCCACTACAAGCTCCACAACGGCAGCGCTCCTCCTTGCCCCAGGACCACCACCCAGAACTATGACCCAGATCCAAGCACAGGCAAAGCAGGAGAATCCTGCACCAGTAGAGAGATCTCTGCAATCCCCCTCTGATCAGCCACTCGATTCCCCCTTAGTCTGTGGGCTGGAAGCTCAGGAGGCAGCTGCTGCCCCCACAAGCTCAGGAACTGGAGCTGAGACCACTGGCTTCTCTCTCTCCCTGCTGACACAGGTTTTTCCCACTGATCTTCCAAGTTGTCTTTCGCATTCATGGGTTGAGAAGTCTGGAAACCACCACAACTGCCTGTGATTCAGTCCTCTGAGGTGTGCTCCAGGGTCTCTGCAGCCTGCGTGCCCACGCCAAACTATGCTTCTCTCCCAGCCCAGTGCGATATACCTTTCTGATCAACCATCCAGGCTGTCTTGGCCTGGAAATTTGTTTCACTCTGTCCTTTTGGGTGTTCTGCTGCTTTAGAATTTGTTTAGAGCCATTTTTTATAGGTATTTGGTGGGGTTTGGGGGAGAGCTCAAGCAAGTCATTGCTTTTACTCTGCCATCTTGGCTCTGCCCTTGTAGTCTATTTTTTTAAGGTGTTATTTTCTTCAGTATTTTGGGGGTCTCTTTTACCAAGCTATTGACTCGTTTTTCATGATTTTCTTGCATCACTTTCATTTCTCTTCCCAATTTTTCCTCTACTCCTCTCACTTGCTTTTCAAAATCCTTTTTGAGCTCTTCCATGGCCTGAGACCAATTCATATTTTTTTTGGAGGCTTTGGATGTAGGAGCTTTGACTTTTTCATCTTCTGAGTGTGTGTTTTGATCTTCCTTGTCACCAAAGTAAGTTTCTATAGTCTGAGTTTTTTCTGGTGTTTGTTAATTTTCCCAGCCAATTACTTGACTTTTTATCTCTTTGTTAAGGTAGGGCTCTGGTTCCAGTGTAATGGTCAAACTGTTCGAAGTTTCAGAGGTTCTGTGCAGCTGTTTTCAGAGATGCTTCTAGGGACCTGTAAGTTTTCAGTTCTTCCAAGGTGGTATGATCTAAGGAGAGGTGTTTACTCCTTTCCTGATCTGTGCTGTGGTCTGTGAGCTACCACAAGCATATTTTTCTGCCCTGGAACTATAAGGAGTGTCCCCTGTCCACTGGTGCCACAAGCTCTGCTATGCTAGTGCTCCTCCTTGCCCCAGGACTGTGACCCAGATCCAATTATGGGCAAAGCAACAGAGACCTGCCTCAGCGCTAACAAAGAGACCTCTGTAATCTCCTTCTGACCAGTTGTTCAATCCCCTTACCGTCTGTGGGCTAAGAGCTACAGAACCAGCCATAGCCACTGCTGCTGCTGATTCAGTCCCAAGGCCTGCTCCTGGTTTGCTGGGGTCAGGGCTGTGCTGGTATGGCCTGCGCGGGACCACACTCCTATCTCACCCTGGTCCAACAGACTTTTCCTGCTGACCTTCTAAGTTATCTTTGGCGTCTGTGGGCTGAGAAGTCTGAAAATTGCCACTTCTGCCAGAGATTCAGTCTCCTGAGGCCTGCTATAGGTTTGCCGGGGGCTGGTCTGCGCTTGCACTCGACTATGTTCCTGGCTCAGCCTGGTGCAGCAGACCTGTCCTGTCAACCTTTCAGGATTTCTTGGGCTGGAAATTTGTTTTGCCCTGTGTTTTTGTGGGTTCTGCTGTTCTAGAATTTGCTTAGAGTTATTTTTTAAAGGTATTTGGAGGAGTTTAGGGGAGAACTCAGATAAGTCCCTGCCTTTACTCTGCTATCTTGGTTCTACCCTTCTAGAGATGTTTTTTAAAAGGTAAAATTGATAGGACTGGGCAAGTGATTGAATATGAGTGGTACAAGAGAGTGAAGAGTCCAGGACTGAGGCCTAATCTGACAGTTGGTATCTCTACATCCTTTCCTCTCATTCTCTTTTTCTGCAATCCAGCTTCTGACCTAATAAGGTCAAAATTCAATTGAAACTGGTGATGCCCTGGACATTAACGAGGATGTTAGGAAGAGGGGAAGATTTGTTAAAGGGGAACAACAACGAGTTCAGTTTTGGACATACCGAGTTTAAGATGTCTAAGAGGCAGGTGGTAATGTAGCACTGGTTATCTGAGTGAAAGGTAGAGATGGATCATGGATCTGACAATGATCTGCATAGCAATGATAACTGAATCCATGGGAGTTAATGAAATTACCAAACAAAACAGTATAGAGGGAGAAGAACAAGAGCTGGAGGATAGATGACTGACACGGCCACAGGCTACAGGCAGGTCTGGAAGGATGAAGATTAAGAAAGTTCATTAGATTTGGCAATTAAGAAATCATTGGTGACTTTGAAGAGAGCAGTTTCAGTTGATTGATGAAGTCAGAGGCTAGACTACAGAGGGTTTAGAAGAGAGTAAGAGGAAAGGAAGTATAGGCACCAACTGTAGACAGCTTTCTCAAAGAATTGAACCACAAAAAGAGAGTATATAGGCTGGTAGTGAGTGGAAATGTACAGCTCAAGTACAGATTTTTTGAGAATGAGGGAGACCTGAGAGTGTTTGTAGGAAGCAACCAAAAGACAGGAAGAAAATAAAGGTTAATGAATTCATAATAAATATTTATTAAGTACCTACTATGTGCCTGTGATACAAATCAGAAAAAGAAAGACAGTCTGCCCTCAAGGAGTAATTTAATGGGGGAAGACAACACAGGAAAAGAAGCTGAAAAGTGGAGGGGGACAGTGCCACCAGGATATGTGCTGTCCTGTGGAGTTGAAAACAAGCAAAGCTGCTGATGGAAAGTGGAGAGTTCCCTGGAAAGTTTAGAGCCCTCTATTGGGGGAGGGGTGTTAGTGCTCCATCCTTCTGATCAGAGGAGAGAAGTAACTAAGTGCTGGGTAGTAGCAAAAACTAAGTCAGTCAGCATGATGATGCAATTTCCAGTGATCATCTTATCCTGGATGGGTCATGATGTTGGAGTAGAAACCAAGCATAGTTGCTAATGGAAGGTACGAAGTGGGGATGATAGAAAGGGCAGTCTGCCGGAGAAGGTGAATGGTTTGGGATCACTTGTACATACAGAGGGCAAAGTCCATGTCTTGGCAAAGAGAAGGGCCACCTCTTCATGTGAGTCAGGGATAAAAGAGGAGATAATAGGGAAAGACTTCTAAATGACGTGAAAGAAGAGAGAGGAGGGAAGAAGAGGGAGCTCTCAGTGAATGGCCTCAGTTTTTTTCAGTGAAATATGAAGCCTTATTACCTCTTAGCTGAGGTAATAAGGGCAAGGGGTACCATGAGAAGTTTGAGTGCAATGATGAATCAGTTAGGGAGATATAAAAGGATTGCCTTGCTACAATGAAAATCCAGTTGAGATTATGTAACAAATTTGTAGTGGACCCAATAAGCATAGTTTTGTGATTTTTTTAAACATTCTTCAGCAGCACATGAATAGAAGCAGATAGTGGCAGTAATCCAAGATTGAGGCTTGGCAAAGCATGATCATTGATAGGATGAGGAGCGAGCAACTGAAAAGTATAGGTTTTTTTGGAGTTGAACTATTTCACCCAGGATTTGATATAGGAAAGGGCAAATAATGTAGATAGTGCTTGAGGAGGTAGTCTAGGTAATGGAGTGAAACAAGACTGTGTGCTTGTTTTTAGCATGATGTTTTCAGCCATGTTGTCAAATGCTTTCAATGACAGTGAACATGGCATCAAGGTCAGCTACCACACTGATGGTAAATTCTGCAGCTTGAAAAGACTACAAACCAAGACCAAAGTGGAGGAAGTATTGGTGCCTGATTTTCTATTTGCAGATGATTGTGCACTCAATGCAGCCTCTGAAGCTGAGCTGCAACAAAGTAAGGATCAATTCTCTGCTGCTTGTGCTAGTTTTCGTCTAACAGTTAACACCAAGAAAACACAGGTGCTCCATCAGCCACCACCACACTATCTGTACATGGAACCATTGGTTACAGCAAATGGAGAAGTTTTGAATGCTGTGGATAAATTCACTTACCTTGGTAGTATACTTTCCAGGGATGTACATATTGATAATGAGGTTGATGCAGACATTTCCAGAGCTACCTCAGTGTTTGGGAAGCACCAAAGGAAAGCATGGGAAAGAAGAGGTATTAGACTGACTACCAAACTGAAGGCCTACAGAGCCATTGTGCTGACCTCATTGTTGTACCCCTGTGAAACCTGGACAGTATACCAGCGCCACGCCAGGAAACTGAATTACTTCCATTTGAATTGTCTCAGGAAGATTCTGAAGATCACCTGGCAGGAGAAGATACCAGACACCGAGGTCCTTTCTCGAGCTAAGCTGCCGAGCACTGAAACTCTGCTTCAGAGAGCTCAACTCCATTGGACTGGCCACGTTGTTGACTGCAAAATGTACACTTGCCAAATAGACTATTTTATGGAGAACTCACACAGGGCAAGTGTTCACATGGTGGTCAGAAGAAGAAATACAAGGACACTTTCAAGGTCTCTCCTAAGAACTTTGGAATTGATTGTGTGACATGGGAGACACTGGACTGCTCAGCATGGCGTGCTGTGCTTTATGAGCAAAGCAGAATTAAAGTAGCTCAAGAGAAATGCAAGATACTCATACTTAGAGAATACACCCCGAAGGTTCACATGGAGTATTTGGGCCTGACCTGTGGTAGAACATTCCAAGCTCATATTGGTCTGATCAGCCACAGTCAGATACACTAAAACTTGACTCTGGCATAGTGATGTCATTTTGGTCGTCCGAAAAAGAAGGAAAACAACAAGAGGTGTGGAGGAACTGGAGGTCATTGTAAGAAGAACGGGGTTAAAGAGATTGTAAGGCAGAGGGAAAGGTGGAATGACAACAGATTATGATCAGATAAAGGAATTCCAGAGTTCATGAAGGTGAGAATGGAACTCTTGTGGGCGATGCCAATATCAGGGGTATGACCATTTCTGAGTAGCTGAGGTGGTAGGTCATAGGAAATGAATTTAGCTCCTCTCGTACTGTTTTACAGCCAAACCAGTCTTCTTTCTATTCCTCACATAAGATTCTCTGTCTCCCATCTTTGTGCCATCCGCCATGTGTGGAATGCACACTTCTCCTTACCTCTGCTTCATAGACTTTCTTTCTCTTTGTTTAAGATGTAGTTCAGGAATCATCCTTTGCGTAAGCTTTTCCTGATTTCCCCTCTACCCTCAATTGCTAGTGTCCTTCCCTCTAAAACTCTGTTGTATTTAAGTCCTTGGTATATATCTGCATTAATTTTATATTCATACTGTATATGTTTTTATATGTACTTGTCTCTCAATTAGAATGTAAGCTCATTGCAAGTAGGGATTGTTTCATTCTTCATTTTTTGTATCCTTAGTACTTAAAATAGTTCCTGGTACATCATATTTAATACCATCTAATAAATGCTTGTTTTTTGATTGAAGATTTGAGGGAGGAATGATTGAGGGGACAATCTCCTAGAGAAGAAGGGAGAAGGAGAGGACGAAAAGTACACATAGAGGTATATTGTGAATGATTGAATATTTAATACCTTTCTTCTATGTGATCTAAGAAGCCATGATAATATGAAATCTCAAAATGCCTTGGAAAAGGAGAGTGCTAAAAATGACAACAGAACATGCCAAAGACAAATTTTGCTTACTTCATAATTTTATCAGATTCCAGTTAGTCAGGATTTCCATTAACTTGAGAGCCAGTTTGTGTTGCTTCATGTATTCTTCCTCCAAAGATACAACCACTACCTAACGCCAAAAGTTTTAGTAGTTCTTTTGAAGGATAAAAATGAATTAAACAGGACTATCAGTATTGAGAGGTAGAGTAAGGTAAGCAGTGATAACAAAAGTCAACCAACTGACTTTTAATATTTCAGCATGAATTTCCAGAGCCTATAAAAATACTCTATTAACATAAAGAGACTGTGTAAAAAATAAAATTTAAAAACTTAGATCTAGAGCTGGAAGGGACCTTAAAAGCCACCTAGTCTGATCCCCTCATTTTACTGTTTTCAAAACTCATGTTCTTAAGGAAAGTGCTATCCAGAGATGCTAAATAGCTTGCTGATAATAAAAAAATACCATCTTAAGTGGGCAGGTAGGTTCATATTGGATAGAGTTCTGGCTTTGCAGTCAGGAGGACCTGAGTTCAAATCTGGCTTCAGACACTTGACACTTATTAGCTGTGTGACCCTGGGCAAGTCATTTAACTCTGATTGACTCACCAAAAAGCAAAAAAAAAAAAAAAAATACCATCCTAAAAGTACTTTATACTTTTCAAAGTAATTAAATATTTATCTCATTTGGCCAAAAATTGAACTTTTAAAATAATTCCTTTAGTTTTTATTGCAAAAACCTTAATTTTGCAGATATAGAACAAAATGTTACTTTTCAGCTACTAGTGTTGCTTATGTAATTGGATTAACCTTTAGTTTTACAAAGTATTGATAATTGTGAAATCCAAGAATTTCAGAGCACACACATACACCCTTCATTCCACTCTGGAATAATTCTAATTATTTGTAAGCTTTTTCCTTATATTGAGTCAAAATCTGTCTCCCTATAACTTCTACCCACTGATTTTACTTCTGCCCTTTGGAAACAGACAGCCCCTTCAAACATTTGAAGACTGCTATTGTGTTGAGGTAAAGTGGAGAAGACATTTGCTTCTTAAGACTAAATATTCCTAAGTCTCTTCTCAATTTCTTCACCAGCTTGGAATGAACATAGTATTCTAGGTGTGATTAAATAACTAAACTATTCTTTCCCTTGGTATGGATATTAGGATTCTTTTAATATAATCTAAGATGACATAAGCCTTTTTGGCTGCTAAATCACACTTTTGAATGATATGGAGCCCAAAAACATCTAGGTCTTTTTCATAATGGCTGCTTTCTAGCTGTCTCCCCATTATTGCAACTGTACAGCTTATTTTTTTAAACCAACTTCATACCTATAAAATTTAATTTCATTCACAGTCACATTGTTCTACTCTGCTAACATCCTTTTGAATCCTGCCATCATGCACTATGTTAGCTAGCCCTCCTAGGTTTGTGTCTTCTGCAAATTTGGGAAATATGCCATTTCTGCTTTCATTCAAGCCATTGATGAAAATGTGGAACAGAACAGTACCATGAATACTGTCTCACTGTGGTACTCTGTTAGAAACCTTCTTGGGTGATATAAATCCACTAATCACAGCCTTTCCGTCTAGTCATTCTCACCTCTAGAAACTGTATCTATCTCCGTGTGAAACTCTGTTAGAAACCTTCCTTGAAATGAATATGTGAATCACAACTCTTTGGTCTAGACAGTGTCACATCTAAAAACTTTACATACAGTATTTCATACCGTATGTAAATATGTGAGTGTGTAAAAATAGTAAATAGCATTAATTCATGATTACTTGTGATAACTTGCTAAATTGAATATTTGTACTGGGGTGTGACATTTACTGATATTTTATAGATGTAAGGGCACAAGGCATTACAATCTATAAATTTCTTCCACTGTAATTTGCCTCCATTTGGGAATGTTGGTTTTTTTAGGGCCTTATGATTCAAGTAGCCAGATTTTTCACTAATGTCATTAACACAGAGCTTAGCAGGCTTTTCTGTTATTATCTTTTAAAAAAGAAAAACAAGAAAAATAAATCTTTATTAAAACAATATCCAAGTGAAGAATGTTGTCCTAAAAATCAAGTTAGAAAACAAACAGCTAGATATAATGATTCTTAATATTGTTTGGTACCTTTCTCTTAACTATTACCAATTGCCCCTAAATTCAACTCTGAACTTTCTCCAGGCTTACAAAGAGCACTTTTAATTTCACCAGAGCCTTTTGAGTTGAGAGTTCTCTGGGTGTGGTATCTTGACTCCAGTGCTGTAAGTTTCAGGGAAGAATGCTATCAAAAGCCCTTGCCCTTCCTTCACTGTATTTGTATCCCCAGGACTTAGCATAGTGCCTGGTACACTATGTACGTTTAATAAATACTTGTTGGTTGACCGATCATAGTCTCAACCAGTCTATTAAACCTGTTCGTTGTATTATGGCTAATTAAAAATATGACCTTACCATTTCCTTTGGCTCCTCTGCAACTAATTTTCCTGACTCTGTTTCATGTCCTGAAGCCAAAAGGAGAGCACAATTAGTTATGAATGATGCCAGTGGTCTGCATAAAACCATTTGTCTTTTTTCTCAGAAGAAAAGTATTTCTCAGCTGCTTGACCTACTTCTAGTATCTCTTTTTTATTTTTAAGATGATTTCACTTATGTTTCCTTGTATCACTGTGTTAAAAAAAATTGGCCCCTTATTAACTAGCTCCAGTTCAAACTGCTTTCTTTTGAAGGAATTGTTTATTGTTTCTTCATGGTCACCATTTCTCCTATGTCTATAATATGTTCGTTAGTTATTGACAGCAGTTTAAAAAAAAAATTATAGTTGAGCAAAGGGGAGAGGCTAGGGCATGCCTGAGCATGAGCCAAAGCTAGAACCTGCAGAACCAGGAAGAGAAAGCTTGAAGAGGAACAGGCAGCTTAAAGTAACTACACCTGGGCTGGTTGGCAATAGTTGCACCAATGACAGTCCCCAACCCTGCCTGCTGGTCCTCCTCCTGGGACTGGCCCAGCTGCTGATGCTGGAGAGTGCCTATATAGTGATTGAGTACTCTTTTACTAAAGATGATGGCATTGATGAAAAGGAAGAAGAGGAGGAAGATGATGATGAAGATGAAGAAGATGATTCCAGAGTGAAGGAAGACAATGAGTTCCTGGGCCTGAGTGATAACAATTTTGATACTTCTTTGGTTGACAAGGACAGTTTTACAAGTTTACGAATTCCTGAAGGATGGAAGTGATGTCATTATCATTGACATCTTCAAAGATGCTGATGACCAAGCTTACCAGCTGTATCACTAACAGCATGACAGAAAAATGACAAATCCCATCATATTTTCAACAGTGTAGTTGCAAAATTCCTAAAAGTATCTTTCTAGAAAGTTGATTGTGATGCAGCCCGAAAAAAGTTTCACTCTTAAAAATGAACAAAAAATCAGTGCTTTAAATACTCAGGAATCCACTGAAGGAGCTGTCATCAAGGATAATGTGGTAAAGTATGTTATGCCATTGAACAACTTCCAGTGATGTCAGTACATGTATTAAATATCCTTTGATGGTTATCTGTTATACTGTGGGCTTCAGTTTTGGCTATAGATTTACTGCTCAGTTTTGGAGGAACACAAGGTGTTAGAAGTTGATAAGGGCTTCCCTGAATACATATTTGCTATTGCTGGTGAGGATGACTACCCTTCTGAAGTGAAGGACTTGAGGCTTAGCAACAGTGCAAAGATTTCAATGCAACTACCCTAGCTGAGGATGGCAAGAAGTATGCCATGGAACCAGAAGAATTTGATTAAAATGTACTCAAGGACTTTTTGTTGGCTTTCTGAAAAGGAAAACTAAAATCAGTCATCAGATCCCAGTCTGTGAGCAAAACCAGCAAAGAGCCTGTAAAGATTGTGGTGGGTAAGATATTTGAGTCCATTTTGATGGACCCCACGACAATTATCCCCATTGGATTCTGTGCCCCATGGTGTGAAAACTATAAGCAGAAAAGGGCTGTGTACAAATTGAGGGGAGAAATACAAGCATAAGAAGAACCTGGTTATCATTGAGAGGGAGCCACTGCCAGTGATGTGACGGTGACCACTACAAAGTGGAAAGATTTCCTGCCATCTACTTCACAACCTCACACTGATAAAAAAATAACCCTATTAAATTTGAAAATGAGAAGAGATTTTTGGAGCACTTGATCACATTTATAAAAGATCACAGCACAAAACTGAGCAAGACCAAAGAAGAGCTTTAAAGGCCAAGAGGAGGAAGGAAAAGGATATGTATACAGTGCAGTTTCCGATGAAAGGTTGCTGAATGGGGAACAAAATGAATCTTGTGGGCAAAGGGGGTTGAGTGTTAAAGCATTTGCATCATCTGATTTTTTGGGAGGTATTTCACATTGTGTTACAGATGGGGAAATGGCATGAAGGTCTCAGAATAATATGACTCAGATATTGAAGGAAAATACATCTATTTTTTGTCATTAAAATAAATATAAAGTTTCAGCTAAAAGGGTAGACTTCACCTCATTCTTATTAGTTACTGGCTAAGCTACTTACTCATGAAAATACACAGATTCTAATATTAAGTTGCTAGAAACTAGCCACCACTAATACTAGCTATGGAAATGTTTCACTTCCTATTCCTATTTTATTTATTTTCTAAGTATATCTCAGCAAATTGATTGCAACTGATTATTTGACACATTACTTAGTTATTCTTTTAATCTTGTTTCAGCTTTTTAGATTGTCCTTAATTTTTTTTTAATGCCTTCCCCTAAAGTTTCCCTAATTTTCTAAGTATTTATTTTCAGGTTTAAACTTAACTATTACCCTTATAGAAAGGGCTTAGTGCCTTGTCGACTTTTTAAATTTAGGTTTCCTTTTACAAAGCAATAAATAGAAGAACATAGATATATAGAACATTTATTGATTACTATGCACTAAGTGCTGGGTATACAGGTACAAGCAAGCAAGATGATTCTTGTCCTCAAGGAGTTTGCATTTTAAGGAAGGAAGACTGTACATAAAAGGGAACTAGAAAAGGATGAGGAGAGGAAGGCAGCATGATATGGATGCCTGGTTCTGGGCAAGACATGGAAGAAACTTACTTAGCAGTGTTTTGCACGGTGCCAGGCATATATTAAGTGCTTAATAAACACTTTTAACTTGACTTGACATATATGTCTTTTACTTTTCTGTTGTTTTTCTGCTATACAAGCTGCCTTTGTGAGGATACATTTTATTCCTTACAATAAAACCTCATTTATCTGGCATTTTCAGAGATAAAGATATTCTAGTTGAATGAATTTTCCGAAGAACTAAAGTTTATTCTTATATACTTACCAAGAATAATCTAGCCATTTTGCATGGAGTTTTTTTCCCTTTTCTATTAAACAGAATATTTTGGACCTATTATCTTTTCCTTATATGATTCAGAATCATTGCTATAAACATCAGTGCTGGTATATATTCTACATGATGGGGGACTATTGAGGCATATAAAACTATTTTCCTGTATGTGGAACCAAAGATATTTGACATTGACCTTTAGACACTAGTCCTTAGATAATGCATGGCTTATGAGAAAATAAAAGATTATTCAATAGATTCTGCAGTACATTTGATACCATCAACTTCCTATTAAAAGGACAGTTTTCCATAATTTATTTTTATTAAGTCTATTCAGCAATTTAATAGTTCATTAAATTTACTGGTTTAATTTATTGTATCTTGTTCACTTGTTTTCTCATTCATTTGTCTTAGAATTAAATGAAATATTCTGTATTTGTTAGACTTTTATATTAACTTTGCCTTTACTGCATTCAATATGACAAAATGTTACAGTTTTCTTTAAATTGATATTTTTAAAAAGGAAAAGTGATTTAAATGTACAAATCAAAATTCCATAGGCAAGTAATTGTCTCAAAATATATTTAAATATATTGTTGAAGGCTGGATGTTGAAC